>NC_060885.1:25226964-25528631 GCF_014805685.1 Silurus meridionalis | reverse complement strand
ATGTCGCTCCCCTCCAAAATGATCAGGGAGAAAAAATTAGCACAGTGGTATAATGATCATTTGCGCACCTTAAAACAGACCACTCGGAAATTAGAACGTAAATGGCGTCAGCTTTTGACACCATTGATCACACTATACTGCTATAAAGGGAACAGCTCTCTCTTGGCTCAGGTCTTATTTGACTGATCGCTATCAGTTTGTTGATGTAAATGGTGAGTTCTCCAAACTCTCTGGGGTAAAGTTTGGTGTTCCTCAAGGACCTGTCTTAGGCCCATTGCTTTTCTCTTTATATATGCTGCCTCTTGGTGAAATTATACATAAACATGGTATTCGCTTCCATTGCTTTGCTGATGATACACAGTTGTATATTTCAGCAAAGCCAGATGAGAGAGATCAGCTTAACAATGTTGAGGAGTGTGTAAAGGACATTAGACAGTGGATGCTTGATAACTTTCTTCTGCTCAACTTAGATAAGACGGAAGTACTTTTACTAGGACCACAAGCAGCTAGAAGCAAACTTTTCAATTATGTAGCATCTCTGGATAATGTTTCTGTTTCAGCATTTACGGCTGTCAAAGACCTTGGTGTTATTATTGACCCTAGTCTTTCCTTTGAGGCTCGCATGAATAATATTATAAGGATCGCCTTCTTTCACCTTAGAAATATTGCTAAAATTAGAAATATGATGTCGTTACAGGATGCAGAAAAACTAGTTCATGCTTTTGTTACTTCTAGATTAGTCTACTGTAATGCTTTACTGTCTGGGTGTTCGAGTTAGTGCATAAATAAGCTTTAGATAGTTCAGAATGCAGCAGCAAGGGTCCTCACTAGATCTAGGAAATATGACCACATAACTCCGGTTTTAATCAGTCTACACTGGCTCCCAATCAAATCTCACATTGATTATTACTAATACTGACGTATAAAGCACTTAACAGTCTCGCACCGCAGTATCTAAGTGAACTTCTTTACCAATATGCTCCTCCACGCCTATTAGATCAAAAGGTGCTGGCTATCTGTTGTTTCCTCAAATAATGAAGACTACAGCAGGGGGCAGATCTTTCTCTTATAACGCCCCACAGTTATGGAACAGCCTTCCAATCAGTGTTCGGGACTCAGACACTATCCAGAGATAGTGTTCTCTTCCACTGGAGGCCACTCTGTGCAGCTTGGGACGGTTTCTCATCAACGCCTTGGATGGTTCCATGAAATTCGGGAGTAAGAACGGGTGCTTTGATGATGGATTGGACTGTAGTTAATGTCAACAGTCTGCTACATTCACTCAGGACTACTTTACACTTCTGATTATCATCACTGTACCCCACAACATTGTATATCTGCTATAAATGGACATTCGGTGCAACCCAGATGAGGATGGGTTCCCTCTTGAGTCCGGTTCCTCTCAAGGTTTCCTTATGCCATCGCTGGGAGTTTTTCCTTGCCACAGTCGCCACTGGCTTGCTCATCAGGGACAAACTTACTTATAAAGAACATATTCAATTTTAATCACCACATTATCTGTGTAAAGCTGATTTGAGATAATGTTCATTGTTAAAAGTGCTATACAAATAAAAATTAATTGAATTGAAATCAGCTGTTTATCAAAAAATTCTGAAGGAGAATGTCCAGCCATCTGTTCATGACTGCTTGGGAAACTTGGGTTCTGCAGCAGGACAATGAGCCAAAACACACCAGCAAGTCCACCTCTGAATGGCTGGAGAAAAACAAAATGAAGACTTTGGAGTGGCCCTGACCTGAATCCTAGTGAGATGCTGTGGCATGACCTTAAAAAAGGCGGTTCATGCTTGAAAACCATCCAATGTGGCTGAATTACAACAATGCTGCATAGATAAGTGGATCAAATATTGTTCCACAGTGCTGTAACAGAATCATTGCAAGTTATTGCAAACGCTTGATTGCAAGTTGTTGTTGCTAAGGTTGGCCCAAACACTTTTTCACACAGGGCCATGTAGTTTCAGATTTTGCTCAATAATAAAAATCTTCAAAACTGCATGTTGTGTTCACTTGTGTTTTTTTTTACTAATATTTAAATTAGGGGCAAACACTTTTTCACACTACTTTATATTAGGAAAATTCCATTCAGGGTCAACCCATGGAAAGCTGCTGAACCAGAAATCATCATCATCATTAAGTGCTTTGAAAGGCTTGCATGAGACACACCAAATCCTTCTGCCCCCACTCACAGGGCCTTCTGCAGTTTGCATATTGATTAACTTGATCTACAGACAGTCATCTCCACCACACATCAGTTGGCCTTCACACTCATATTTTGACAAAAAAGGACACCTACGTACAAATGCTATTCATAGACTTCAGCTAACTATTTAACACCATTATTAACCTCCACAGGTATAACTTTCACAAGTTATGTCCTACAGAAGCCCTAAAGATCCTTTGAATTATGCACATTAAATGTAGCTTTAGTGCCTTCCATGAATTTTCATACAGAGGCCTCCTGATCACAGAGACACACATGAACCACATCACTGTTTATATACTCACCCGACTGAAGGGGTCGGAGTACTGCTTGTCACATTTTTCATCCAACTAGAAGAAAGAAAAACTAATTAGAAACATTCTGAAGAATTTGACTATTAAATGGCTGGTCCTTTCAACCTATACACAAGAAGAGAAAAGTTAATTAGGTTTTGGTTGGGGATTGTGTAATAGGCATCACAACACCATTCCAACATTTATAGCACATAAACATTATGCTTTCCCAATATACAACAGAAAAAAGAAGACTTGTTTGTCTCTGCTGCCCAAAGCAATTAAGACACTTTATTTAGAGTCACCTCACACAGGTTATATATAATTATCTTTAGTGCAGGGGCAACATGCGATAAGAAACAGACAGTTGGCATGTTCTATACCAATTACTGTATTTATATTCATAAACAATTATTGTGAAATCCAAACTGTGCATATACTATCACACACAAAAATAAAGAAAGACAATTTTTTCAAATGATGAACACTCTTTTGTTAGAAAGATACACACATTAATGAGTACATGCAGCAGGTCACTGTGCCGCAACTTACAAGGTCCAGATCCGGGATGCTCAGATCATCGAGGTCAGAAACAATGCTACCTTTGCGGTTTGAACGGCTGAAATAGTCGGCAGCAGTCTCACTCATGTCAGACATTTGAGAGGACTATAATGTAGAAAGTGTAAATGAGCAGGAACAGAAAACCAAAACAAAACAAACCCAAAAATATATGTAGCAAGTTTGTCAAGTTCTTAGAACTGGGTCTGGAGGCATAGTTAGCTCACCACACTATCTCTCCTTTCACGTTTGATGTGATCCTGAGAAGAAGTGCTGGCAGAATCGTCATCAGAAGAGGACTTTTAGATAAATAGATAAATAGATAAATAGATAAATATATATATATATATATATATATATATATATATATATATATATATATATATATATATACACACACACACACACAGTGCCCTCCACAATTATTGGCACCCCTGTTTAAGATGTGGTCGTGGACTTCTAAAAATTCTCCTTTTTTAAAACAACATAGAACCCAAATGCAAAAAAAGAGAAAAATCCAACCTTTCATTTAAGTACATAACTTTGGTGGTAAAAAATCATACATTTAGAAAAAAAAAAACTTGAAATCATGTGTCCCACAATTATTGGCACCCCTAACAATTCCTCTGAAAAATTTAATTGTTTTTTTTTATATATATTTTCTGTAGTTGCTAAGGTTGGTCAGGGTATCTAGGGACTTTTAATTAGTAATTCATGATTTCCTGTTTCCTGGGGTATAAATATGACGTGACACAGAGGCCTAATTCTCTTACCCATTTGTCAACATGGCAAAGACAAGAGAACACACCATTCAAGTAAGGCAGATGTGTGTCGACCTTCATAAGTCAGGCAATGGCTACAAGAAAATAGCCACTTGCCTTAACTTGCCGGTATCTACAGTCAGAGGAATCATTAAGAAGTTTAAAACAACTGGAACAGTGACAAACAAGGCTGGAAGAGGTCCCAAGTTTATCTTGCCACAACGCACAGTGAGGAGGATGGTAAGAGAAGTAAAAAAATTTCCCAAGCTCACCGTCACAGAATTGCATCAAAGAGTGGCATCTTGGGGTCACAGAGTCTCCAAAACAACCATCAGACGCTCTCTACATGCCAACAAGCTGTTTGGGAGGCATGCAAGGAAAAAGCCTTTTCTCACTAACACTCACAAACGAAACGCCTGGAGTTTGCTAAGCGGTACTGGGACTTCAACTGGGATCGTGTGCTTTGGTCAGATGAGACTAAGATTGAGCTTTTTGGCAACAAACACTCTAAGTGGGTCTGGCGTAAAACAAAAGATGAGTATGCCGAAAAGCACCTCATGCCCACCGTGAAGTATGGTGGAGGATCTGTGATGCTGTGGGCCTGTTTCTCTTCCAAAGGCCCTGGGAACCTTGTTAGGGTGCATGGCATTATGAACGCTTTGAAGTACCAGGATATTTTAAATAAAAACCTGATGGCCTCTGCCAGAAAGCTGAAGATGGGTCGTCATTGGGTCTTTCAGCAGGATAATGATCCAAAACATGTGGCAAAATCTACACAAAAGTGGTTCAGCAGTCACAAACTCAAGGTCCTCCCATGGCCATCTCAGTCCCCAGACCTCAACCCAATCGAAAACCTGTGGGGCTAAAGAGAAGAGTGCATAAGAGAGGACCCAGGACACTGGATGATCTAGAAAGATTGTGCAAAGAAGAATGGTCAAAATCCTCTCTGTGTTCTCCAATCTTGTGAAATGTTATAGGAGGAGATTAAGTGCTGTCTTGTTGGCAAAAGGAGGTTGTACAAAGTATTAACATCAGGGTGCCAATAATTGTGGCACACATGATTTCAAGTTTTTTTTTTTTTCCTAAATGTGTGATTTTTTTTACCACCAAAGTAATGTACTTAAATAAAAGGTTGGATTTTTCTCTTTTTTTGCATTTGGGTTCTATGTTGTTTAAAAAAAAAAGGAGAATTTTTAGAAGTCCACGACCACATCTTAAACAGGGGTGCCAATAATTGTGGAGGGCACTGTGTATATATATATATATATATATATATATATATATATATATATATATATATATATATATACACACACACACACACACACACACACACACACATACAGTACAGATCAAAAGTTTGGACACACCTTCTCATTCAAAGAGTTTTCTTTATTTTCATGACTATGAAAATTGTAGATTCACACTAAAGGCATCAAAACTATAAATTAACACATGTGGAATTATATACATAACAAAAAAGTGTGAAACAACTGAAAATATGTCATATTGTAGGTTCTTCAAAGTAGCCACCTTTTGCTTTGATTACTGCTTTGCACACTCTTGGCATTCTCTTGATGAGCTTTAAGAGGTAGTCACCTGAAATGGTCTTCCAACAGTCTTGAAGGAGTTCCCAGAGATGCTTAGCACTTGTTGGCCCTTTTGCCTTCACTCTGCGGTCCAGCTCACCCCAAACCATCTCGATTGGGGTCAGGTCCGGTGACTGTGGAGGCCAGGTCATCTGGCGCAGCACCCCATCACTCTCCTTTTTGGTCAAATAGCCCTTACACAGCCTGGAGGTGTGTTTGGGGTCATTGTCCTGTTGAAAAATAAATGATGGTCCAACTAAACGCAAACCGGATGGAATAGCATGCCGCTGCAAGATGCTGTGGTAGCCATGCTGGTTCAGTATTCCTTCAATTTTGAATAAATCCCCAACAGTGTCACCAGCAAAGCACCCCCACACCATCACACCTCCTCCTCCATGCTTCACGGTGGGAACCAGGCATGTAGAGTCCATCCGTTCACCTTTTCTGCGTCGCACAAAGACACGGTGGTTGGAACCAAAGATCTCAAATTTGGACTCATCAGACCAAAGCACAGATTTCCACTGGTCTTATGTGGTTCCTAGCAGATATTCTACCATGAAGGCCTGATTCACACAGTCTCCTCTTAACAGTTGTTGTAGAGATGTGTCTGCTGCTAGAACTCTGTGTGCCATTGACCTGGTCTCTAATCTGAGCTGCTGTTAACCTGCGATTTCTGAGGCTGGTGACTCGGATGAACTTATCCTCCGCAGCATAGTGACTCTTGGTCTTCCTTTCCTGGGGCGGTCCGCATGTGAGCCAGTTTCTTTGTAGCGCTTGATGGTTTTGTGACTGCACTTGGGGACACTTTCAAAGTTTTCCCAATTTTTCGGACTGACTGACCTTCATTTCTTAAAGTAATGATGGCCACTTGTTTTTCTGTACTTAGCTGCTTTTTTCTTGCCATAATACAAATTCTAACAGTCTATTCAGTAGGACTATCAGCTGTGTATCCACCTGACTTCTGCACAACACAACTGATGGTCCCAACCCCATTTATAAGGCAAGAAATCACACTTATTAAACCTGACAGGGCACACCTGTGAAGTGAAAACCATTTCAGGTGACTACCTCTTGAAGCTCATCAAGAGAATGCCAAGAGTGTGCAAAGCAGTAATCAAAGCAAAAGGTGGCTACATTGAAGAACCTACAATATGACATATTTTCAGTTGTTTCACACTTTTTTGTTATGTATATAATTCCACGTGTTGATTCATAGTTTTGATGCCTTCAGTGTGACTCTACAATTTTCATAGTCATGAAAATAAAGAAAACTCTTTGAATGAGAAGGTGTGTCCTTATATATATATATATATATATATATATATATATATATATATATATATATATATATATATATATATAAATAAATGTAGTGCTTTTTGTGTAAATTACAATAAACTAATCATAGCAACAATGGTCACACACTGAAATCCTAAGGGTGCTTTGAGAAATGCAGATATTTTCAAGCAAACGTAGAAACAGTCTGTGTAACAGCTCTGTGTAGAAGTGTATTTATTAGTTAATGCACATACTTTGCAACTGCACATATTCCAAAACGAAAACTTTATTTTTACTAAAAGTTTTAAAAGTATATAAAAGTTTGCACTCAGTAAGTCAATGTGTTAATATCAACAAAATTACGTGAGGACACTGCACTTTTGGCATTCTATGAACCCTATAAGAATCTTGGCTAAGCTACAGTTATTTGTCAGTTAATGAAACTAATTAAAAAAATGCCACATGTTGGAGCTGTTCTTAACAGATAGCTACATGCTGGTTTGGCATGCAGTACAAAGTGCTTACCATTGGACTACTGCGGGTAGAACTAGCACCAGAAGAGCACCAGCTGTATTCAGATGTCTGTGAATACAAGCATCCCATTCAGATTGACCTATAGTGCCTTACTTTAGAAGGTTTAAATAATCTAAAATTTACAACACATTCAGGTTGTTTTTATATAAAAAAGATAAGCCACCTTGGCAAAACTTTGGCTTTATAAAAATTACAATATCACAAAGTTAATATTCAATTAACTGTAACTAAAATAAGTACTATACCATACCAATGAACTTTGCAAACAAATGAGAACAAGATAACCTAATGCAAAAAAATATTACTTTATAACATCGCTGTTAATAAAACTGTAATTATAATTGTTTACAATTTTGTGAATGTATTTTTTTTTATCCAAAATGTTACCACATATAAACCTGGTCTAACTGAAAAAAAGCAGAAAAGTTGTATATTTGGGAATATGACTGTGAACTCAACATGATCCTCAATGTCTCAATTAAGGTGATCAGAAACATCTGCTATAAGCAAGGACAACCACATTAATGTACAGTGACTACCAGTAGAAAGAGGAAACTCTGGAATGTAGTAAAGAAATACAGTGGAACCCGGTTATGTCGATGTCCTAGGGGGTTGCCAAAAAGCATCGAGATAACCGATGATCGAGATAAACGGAAATCAAAATGGCGAAGTATATTAACGTGCTTGAAATTTCTTTATGTACATGATGTGCGTTAATAATTGAGAATGTACATGCACATGTTTTTGGAGTGTTTTTTTTTTACACAACAGCGTTGCTGCGATTTGTTTGATGAAGGCATGCTATAGAAATGTACATACAGTACATGTTTATCTGTCAGGAATCCACCTGCCACGCCCCCTTCGTCGCCCCCTTCGGCATGGCAGGTGCTTTCCCGGCCGCTTTCTCTGAAGCTCCCGGCTTCAATCGCGCACATATGGTGCTCGTTTAGCATCATCACCAGCTCCTATTTAAACTTCTACACTCTCACCGTCCGTTATTGTTGGTATATGTTGGTTCACGGCGGTCGTTGTTATCGCTCATCCGTATCCCGGTACGTGCCTTCCCACCGGCACGGCTGGGCTTTTCTTCCCAAAGCGCATCGCGGATTCCCCCCCGATCCTGCCGGTGTTCATTCTATGCTTTTGCTGCTCATCCCACGTTCCGCGCCGCGCTGCTACCAAGCGCGGCTTTCGCCTCCCGTTCATCGCATAACATTTAACAACAAAAGGCATATGTGCACTAACTAACAGCAGAGATTCACCAGTATACAATACAACACCTGTAGCATCTGTAAGGCTTGATTTTTTGTTCGCGAGTTCTTCTGCGGCTGCACCAAGATAACTGGCGTTAAATGGCAATTTTTTCCCCCCTTGTGCTCGAGATATCAGGGTTCGGCGACATAAAAAAGTTGACATAACCAATAAAAAATGCTAAGACAAAGCGAGAATTTGGTGGTTCCACTTCAAAAACGTCGACTTAATAGGGTTGTCGAGTTAACCGAGGTCGAGATAAGTGGGTTCCACTGTATATGACTGGACAAGAGAAAATATTCAATTTAAGAAGTGAGTGTATATCACTTATGGCTGGGTGAGAAGAATGTTTAATTCTTTAATTGAATCATGTAGCTGGTTTGTTTCTGTATGCATGTCGGCATAATAGGTCGACCTTTAAGGCACCCAGAGCATCAATCCCTCATCAAACAAAAGACCGGCAGACCATGATGTACATATAATTAATAGATTAATCCTATTTTTAATATGTCTAATATTTAATTTTATCATATTTAATTTCATTTAATTTTATCTAATTTTATCACACTTAAGTGCAATGTGTAAAACAACATTTACTGGTCAAATTCTGGTATTAACCAGCTATAGTCTGTTACACTTCACTGACCCATACCTCCTACTGAATTTGAAACTGGTATTTGCAACACTTACAGCTCTGGAACCATAAGGTCCATAGAGACCGGCATCACATATTGAGGCCTAGGGACAAAAAGTGGTTTGATTTTTTTACATTTATGCATGCCTCTGGTTTTTTGTACATTTATGCATTCCTGTTTTCTTGTACATTGCCTCTGTTTTCTAAAATCGGTTTTGTAAATGAAAGCATGCACACTATTTTTACTGCATGTGGAAAAATCCCTTTAGTATGTGACCAGTATTTATATAGAAATAAATAAATAAAATAAAATAAATGTGTATATAAAACAAATTATTATTAAATTATTCTTTTTCTGAAACACAACATTCCGTCATAGAATTATAAGTATATGTCTGCCTCAAATTATTGCAATTTTTGATTTAAAAGACAGACTTTTCCCCTCAAATACTGTACATGTGTTACAGCTAATAAAATGAGTTATTATTTTCTATTCTAAAGAATAGATTTCTTTTCAAACAGTAAAACTAATCTAATTGATCCATACTTGGCTGATAATGTGCATATGTCTATTTGATTCAATTCAATTCAGTTTTAATAAATAAACCACTTTTAACAATTGATATTGCCCCAAAGCAGCTTTACAGCAATAATCATCTCTAGTAGAAACATTTATTAGAAATAATACACCCATTTGGATTCTTTTGTGGCAGAGGGTTGGACAGAAACAACATATCCTACAATAGTGTTAAAAATATACAGCAGCACATTAGAAATTAGATATAATTCTACATGCAAAAGCATTTAATAAATAGACTGACCGCACTGTAGCTACGCATCAGACCTGTGGAGGTAGTGCTGGAAGCCTGGAATGGGTAGGGAAGTGGTTTATAAAGGTTAGGAATAAAACATGGGTTTTGGAATCTTTTTATACTAATTTAGTCCTAGATATTTATTTTATAGTGTGTATATTATTAGGTCTGTAAAAATGTTTCAGATTTTCACGATACAATAAAAAGAAAAATTATTGATTTAAAAAAAAAATAAAAAAATTGTATGTCAGTCTAGAATGTAACACAAAGTAGCAAACCACTTTTTAAAAATTTCCATTTGCATTGGGCAGATATCCTTACCCAGAGTGACTTGCATAAACGCTTTGAAGTCTATCAATAAATGCATTCCTATGAATTTGATTTAGTTTTTTAGAAATAAAGTAAAAACAATATAAAAATAACAGACAAAAGCATTAAAGCTGTCGAGAATTACATGCCACATTACTTGCCAACTTAAAAAAATCACCTCCGACAGTGGCAGATAATGCAAGACAAATGCTTAAATAATTTTATGCATTTATAAAGTCAAAGTGTTGTCCCACCAAACACTGACTTTTTTTGGCTGTTTACTTTACCAACATTTATGTAGAAAACTACTATGTGTGACCTCAAAATAATTTGTATGCAAAAAGAAAGAAAGACAAACCCGGGGCTGATGGGTATAGATAGAGGACGTGGGAAGAGGAGGTGGTTTGGAGCTCTTTAGACTGCTGTATTTCCTTTGGTCATAATACAATCCTGTCTATGATAAAGATATATCAAAAAAGCAATCAAATCAAAAGGTACAAATTAGTAAAAAAAAAAAAAAAAAAACTCTACAAAAGAAAAAGCAATATATATATATATAAAAAATATAGGGTTGTGCAATATGAACAAAAACAACACTATGATTTGAACAGTGAATATCTAGATTCCTTGAATATCCAAAAACATACTCAACTTTACATGCCCCCTAATTCCCAGAGCAAACCAAAATCAGGAATTGAAACATTTGCAATATGCGATACAGGTCATTTCATTCCAGAAATTATAATACAGGTAGTCCCCAAGTTATAATGGAGATGCGTTCTGATGACCCCATCTTATCTTGAAAATATGTTTAGTCGAGACATGGCCTAGCCTAGTGTTTTCTTCTTCTTCTTTTGGCTGCACCAAAAACACAGAATAAAACAGACGTTCTAACACAAAGACAACTGAACTCTGTCAACCGCTGGCCAAGAGTAAGGCATTTTACAAGGCATTAGAAGTGTACATCCTGGCAGCGTCCCAACATATAATACGGAAATTCAAATGCAGCTATTAATTTTTTTCTAAGTTTTGTGTCGCAACTTGCAACCTTATCTGTCTCATACCAAATATTACAACAAATCTTTGACAATGCTTACAAAACACAAATCAAATATTCAGTTGAATGCCACCATCACTACAGTAAATGCATGTTAAGACTAAGATACTGATAACCAACTGGTAAATAAATGAAGCTAACATATAAGACTATAAACTGTTTTTGTAATACATAATTTGCATGCCACAACAGGCAATTTTGTTTAAATAAATCTTTTGCACACTGCATTGTGGTAAGATCTGTCTGAAAGACAATCCAAAACATGCACAAAACATCTAATGCCACACAAAATTATTCAATAACCACAGAATCAAGCTGGCAACATGGCCATCCCCATTTGCTGACTTAAACCAACCTGCAAACTGAAAAAGAGAGAACCTGGGAACATTTATCAACAAAAAATATTTTTATAAGTCCTTTTTTGTTTGCTCCAAATATCAAGCATGAAATGTAACGATGTAGTGCTTTATCACAATAACCTCACACAAATTTTTATTACACCATTACATTACTGCCTAAAATGCTTGATATCTGGAAACTAGAATGTTGTTTTGATTAATGCTAATAATTCTGGGGGATGGGTGCAGTTCTCATGTAGAATTCAATGACTATTTTGAGGTAACGTGGGTGCAAAAAAAAAAAAAAAAAAAAAGAATAGGAAAAATATAGGCTATTTAAAATATTAATTAAAAAAGTTTACTGAAAGACTATATATGTAGTACAATAATTACATTATGTCACACTATAATAGAAAGTGTTGCACATTATTGAAAAACAGATTAACATGTTAAACCTTTCAGATTTTAATCATACAGAATAATTAGAGGGGAAGAAAGTGGAAAACTGTAAAAAAAGATACAGGAATTTAATCCATTAATTCCTAAGCAGCAAAACATTTAAAAGTCAATGCAGATGTTATGGCAATAAGTATTAATTTAAATAAATCGCAGACAGCAGACTATTTTATAAAGGCTGTATACACAAAAGTCTAATATACACTATACAGACCCAAGCATGTTGATCCCTGAATTTTACAGTCGTATTGGGTTCTTCTTCAACTGTTAGCACCAAGTTGGAGGCACACAATTGTACAGAATGTCTTTGGAAACATGTATCATTAAATTTCCCTTAACTTGAACTAGGAGACCAAAATATTTCCAGCATTACAATTCACATGTGCACAAAGCACAGGATCTTGAGTGGTCTGCTATAGGCTCTCAACCCTATTAAACACCTTTGTGATGAAGTGAACACTGACTGAACCCCAGGCCTCCTCACCTCAGCTACCTCAGTACCTGACTTTACTAACAGCCTTGTGAATAAATGAGCACAAATCTCCACACTACAAAATTGAGTGGAACATATTACCAGAAGAGTGGAGGTTATAATAACAGCAAATGGGGAATAATTATAGAAAGAGATAATTAAAAAGCACATACAAATTTACAGTCCACAAACTTTTACCTATATTGTGCAATTTTATTTTAAAATGTATACTCAGAATCAGAAGCACTGACCAGTAGGTCAGGTTTTTTCCTGGAGGAAGCAGACTTCCTGTGAAGGTCATTATACACTGAGCTCTAAAAGGAAAGAGCATATGGTTAACTTGTGTTTGCCATGCAGAAAAAATAAAAACTATCATTATTTTGAATGTTAATTATAATTAAAAAATTTCAGGTCAGATAAAACCGATATTTACACTACCTATCACATAACACAACAGACAAATGAAGCATTTCCACTTATATTAAACCAAGCTATAGGTGAACAACACTTGTTGACATAATATATTGTGTGAACAATGTACACTAAATTAATTCTAATCTTTAAAATTCAGACACTCATCAATACACTCAATTAAGTTTGACAGTTTTTTTTACACCTGTGATATAGGACATAAACTGTAAATTAGAAATACAAACAAAAATGTGAATTCTGAATTTTTAAACCACTGCTTTTTTTTGAGTTCAATTAATTGAATTTCAATGAATGAATGAAGATAATGATGGGAACAAGTGATTTATTTTACTTTTATGACTTGACCAACAATTGCAGAGTTATACATACAGTGGAATGAGAGCTCTTCAAAGGGGAACTACTTCCATCAGACTGCAAAGACATCAGGATATTGTAAACCACATGAAGTTTAAATTCAAATAACCACCAATGTCAGTGTAATATAGGTGAATTATATGTTACATGTTATTTTTAATTATAGGTGATTGAACAGTTATAGGATTAGTCAAACCAGATCACTTAAAAAAAAAAAATTTGATAGTGTAAACAATATGGTGAACAAGAACAATATACTTTTGTCCTTTAACATGTTTAGCCAGAGGCATGTTTATGATCATGTCATTTGCCATTTTGTGTAAATCAGATAACAAATTCTTCATCATATGCTTTTTAATATTTACAAAATTGGCATGTCTCACTATTCGTTATGTCTACATTATGTGTTTATGCTAGAAAGTATTTAGTAGTCACTTTTACCTGGTTACAGAATCAACTTTCATTGGATCACATTAAATTAACTCTAATGCTGGCACTATTGCTAAAATCCACCAGGTTAAGCTGCCAAAGAAAATGATGAATAAAATAGTTCAAGCTGTTTTTTTTTGTTGTTTTAGCATCCTAAAAAGTTATTTTTGCAATATTTATCGAAAGCCTTAGTTGTAGGCTTAGAACATTTGAACATTTATTAAGGAGGACAAACCTAACTATCAATGCCCAAGTGAGTAAAGCTATCTACTTGCAAAAAGTTTCAATACAGTCGAAGTGACATTATTTTCTCAAAGCATTGGATCTTAAAACTTGACTGACAAAAATGTAAGTATGCTAAAGTTCTTCATTTGTGAATCTTTGCATTTAGTACATGTGTACTTTGTACACCATAGTTTTTTGGTTTTGCTAAAAGAGATTTAAGGGTTTGCTCTTAGTCTAAGCAAGTTAGAAATAAAAGCTGTAAAACCCTCAATCTTCTGGATAAAAAAAAAAACTTGAAAAAAAAAATTAATAAAACACTCCTAGCAGGAAAAAAGAAATGCACAGAGACGCACCACAATTTTTTTTTTCCTTGAGCAGGTCGTGAGGCTGGAGTAATGTGAGTTGCCTACCAGCGATGAGGCAGAAGACTTTAAAATAAGGAAGAAATTCAATGTGAAAACATATAAATTTTACATTTGAGCAATTCAATACAGGGTACAATTCTCTAGTTAAAATCATGTGAGGTTTGAAATTCTATCATGTCTATCATAAGTTCTATCATATAATGTGATTTTTAAACAGCACTATGCAAAACTAACATGAAATAATTTAGTCATGTTAGTAATCAAAATGTAAAAATTTTCAGATTTTTAAAGTGAACCAAGATCTCAATTACGGATCTGCAATTTTATTTAAATTACAAACACAATCCAAAAAAGGTTAGATGTAAATAAAAACAAAATGCAATAATTTGCAAATCTCATAAATCCATATCGTATTAATGACAGAACATATAAAACATATCAAATGTTTAAACTAAAATTTACCATTTTGGAATTTTATTTCTGTAACAAGTCTCCAAAAAGTTGAGATATAAAGGGACTGTTGTTAAAAGAAGATGTAATGCTACACAGTGGTAATTTCATGTTTTAAAGTCCCTTTATGTCTGGGAAATGAGGAGATCAGTTGCTGAAGTTTTGGGAGAAGAATGTTGTCCTATTCAAGCCAGATACAAGATACACCTACTAAACAGTCCTTGGTTTTCTTTGTCGTATGTTTCATTTTATGGTGCACTAAATGTTTCGTTCAGCACCCCAGAGTCTTCTACTATAAAGCCAAGCTTTTGTAATGGATGCAGTATGTGATTTAGCATTGTCTTGAAATATGCAAGGCCTTCCCTGAAGAAGACATTATCTGGATAGAAGCATTTGTTGCTCTAAAGCCAGTATATACATTTCAGCATATGTATATACTAATTCATCTCATACCATCAGAGATGCAGGTTTATGAACTAAACACACATGAAGAGCCAGATGATCCTTCTTCTGTTAGGACCAGAAGATGCAGCATCCATGGTTTCCGAAAATTATTTCAAAGTTAAAATCATCTGACCACAGAATATTTTCTTTATCTATAGTACTTTATCTCAATCCATTTTAAATGAGCTTTGGCCCAGAAAAGATGCCAGCATTTCTGGATCATCTTCACTTGACAGATGTTTAACCTACATTTGAGGTTAAAACAAAAAACTGTGCTCACAGACAATCATTTCTGGAGGTGTTTCTGAGCCCATGCACTGATTTTCTCTATAGAATCAGGACTGTTTTTAATGTAGTGTCACCAAGGTCTGAAGATCATTAACATCCATTGTTTCAGCCCTTGTGCTTTGCATACAGTGATTTCTCCAGATTCTCAGAATCGTTTCATATTATATAACGTAGATAAGATATTCAAAGTGTATGCAATTTGATGTTGAGGAGGGTAATTTTAAAACTACAAATCCACAATCAATCTTTCCTTCTGAGAGACTCTTTACTCTCTAAGATACTCTTCTTTTACCCAATCATGTTATTGACCTGTTTCCAATTACCATAATTATTTGCAAAATGTTTCTCAATTGATTTCTTTTTAATAATTACTTTGACACTTTTTTGAGACATGTTACAGCAATTAAATATTAAATTACCTTATTTGTTTCCTTAAAATAGTCAATTTTCTTAGTCTGAACTTTCGATATTTTTTCTATGTTTGATTGTATATAAAATAGGGGTTTATGAGATTTGCAAATCATTGCATTCTGCTTTTATACACATTTACCCTTTTAAATTTTTGGGGAATTTTGGTTGCATTGGGCATTTAAAAACAAACATAATTAAAAAATACTCTGTAATACTGAAATACTCACATTTATATTAAGAGAAAAAATATTTCAAAGTTTAAAAGAGATCATTTAAAGTGTTAGGCTCATAAACAACCAAACCTGTACCTACACCCACCTACCCACTATTGTTTATGTAGTTAGAAGCGGTGTGCCGGTAGACAAATTCGTGCTGAACTGTTCCGGTACAGGGCTTTCAGTTTGGTGCACATGTAAACCAAATGCAACCCTTGTTGTCACTCTGGCTACTCACTTCATACCAGAAATACGATTTGTAGTGTGTTTTATTCACATGCACAAAATCGTGCCACTTCCTGGTCGTCGCTAATGCCAACAGTATGGATTCTTTAGCATTTTATGTACAGATTTTTTTTTTTTTTTACAATTTTATTTTATATATTTAACCAAGTCGGTATTTTATTTGAAATTGTTTAAAAAATAAAAAATAAAAATGACAAGCAATTTGATGTTTTGCATTTCTTCCCCCTACCTCTACCAAAATTGTACCGAAAAATGACTTAAACCAAAAAAAAAATGCCTGTCTTAAAACATGCTTTTCCCCGATAAAGTAGAAGATGACAAAGCAATACATGATTCTGGACTGATGTGTACAGGTGTTTTGAACTTGTTGATATTAACAGACATGTCAAGGAAGCACTGGTAGTAACTGGTAACTCCTGTGGATCTGTTTACTTAAAATGAGAAAAATATCAGTGTATGTATGGTTTACCTAAAAATAGACAGACATTAATCATCAGTTATCTATAATTATGATGGAACTACACAATTATTTGTGACACTTTGTGCTTTCAGGAAAATAAATAAATAAACAATTCCGAGTCATTCGTGATCAGGGAGTTAAAAAAAAACATGTATATTGCACAAGCCTAGTAGTAATTGAATAATAAGCTGTAAGTTCTCAAAGTTGAAGGATACCCAAAATGCTTCATAAACAGTCACAGAGACAAACATTACATTCAACAAGCTGTTACAAACCCTGTAACTTCCACTGCTGTGGACAGACATGGTGTCATCGTCTAGGCCCTTCTGAGGAAAAAAATAAAGGAATTGGGATTGGGGTGGGGGGGTTAGAGAAGCATGCTGAAAAACATAAAAGAAACAAGAACAGAGTGGAAAATGGAAACAAAAGAAGAAAAGACAGGAAACAGGAGATACAAACTCTGCGACTTTGACTTCTGGTTTTATTGCCATGTCGGGCCTTTTCTGTGTCAGCCTAAAGTTGGGGAAGATCAGCAATCAAACATATAGGTGGATGAAATTAAGAAAAAAAAAACTAAGAACGATAAATATGCAATAAACAAAACCTATTATGGATTTCCTAAGTTTACCAAAACTATACATGCTGTTACACTATAAACAGGAGCAAGCAGCAACTAAACCATTTGTGTACCTCTAAGCCTAAGCCGGTATCACTGACACATGCACCCAAATGAATGAACTGCTTTCTGCTTCACTCATTCTTTTGGTGGACATGATTCATGCAGTCACCTTGTTCACTCACATCAGTGTAATATCAGTATAATTAGCTAATTTGGACATCGAAATAATCATGTAAAACTGGAAAGAGCAGTTTACAAAAGAACAATACATTGCTTTGTACAAAGCTGTTAAAAGCTTTACATGTCTGTTGGAAAGTACATGCACATTCGAGAAAATCAAAGGCCATGCGTAAACTGCCATCTCACCTCAACCACTCCCCTTTAATCTACCATCATATAGCATCTATAAAATGCATTTATCATAAAAGAAATACTGGAAAAGATACTGAAATCATGAAATACTGAAAATACTGCATAAGTAAAAGAGCTCTTTACCTGAAAATAATTTATGTGGATGTTATTGTGTACACATGTAGATTGTATTGTGTTTAGCCACTAAAGAGCATCAGAGATATTTTAGATATTGCGAAGGAAAATTAAATTTACATTTGCCATTTTGCTTGCTTGATGTAAATTGCACCAAACTTTGCAAATATAGTAAAGGAAAATGTAAATCAAAATACAGAAATAAATTTCCATTTTAAATATTGCATTGCCATTTTACTGCATTTTAAATTGAACTTTGCTACCTATATGCTTTCTTTTGAAATATGAAAACTTAAATGTAATTAATTACTTTATATGTGCAGCAGAAATTTAAATATTTCTCAAAAAACATTTTAAATGTGTGATCATTTAGTATACTGTATAAAGTTTTTACCACACAATATAATCAGTAATATACTGATTATACACAATGTACTTTGTAAACTACATGCATATAACATGCTGGCAAATGTGCACTCAGACTCTTCACACTATTAGTGGAATTGGTCCTACAGATTTTATAATGAATTTTGGGTTAGTAAACAAACCCAAGCACTTCCAAACTAATGTCATACCATCCACTGCTGGATATGCCCCCACTTTTTACTAGAGGATGAGTGGTGGTAAGTGTACTGTAAGGAAAAACAAAGGAGAAAGGAGTCTTTCTGCAGCTCATTAAACCAAATGTGGCTTGTGTTTTTGTAAAGAGAAAAAAAAAACTGTGAAATTTTAATACATGATCTGATCACACAACTGTATCACATGAGACTGTTAACCACATAAACACTGGTGCAGTGCATGACAACTTCGGTAGCGTGCTCCTACCTGCTTTGTTCTTATTTATTGTCATTTGTTATTTGTCTCACTGAGCCTTTCAAAGACATGATAAAGTTCTGGATAGCAGGAATCTCACTCAGTGATTTAATCCCCAACCTTGTTAATCCAATGGAATTTTTGTACATTTATTCAGAATGGCTGCTGCATTCTACAGCAACTATAATATGAAATAAACGAAAGCAGGGTAAGAGTGTCCCACCCCCATCTCTACACCTCACTAACCTTCTATCAATAAGAAATAAAAACTACAACTCATCATTTAAATAGATTTACCATGTAGATTGCAGACAGGAGGCAGACCTTGTGGTGTAGACACAATAACTTAACATCACTAAGACAGTGGAGATGACAGTTGACTAAAAAGCATCAACTCTGCTGCCATCACTCACTATTGAAGGTTGTACTGTGTCTAGCACTGATTCCTTTAAACTCCTTGTCAAGACCATCTTCAAAGCCTTAAAGAGGGAGAACACCAACACAAACGTAAATAAGAAGGAGAATGCATTTTCTCCACCACAACCTGTCCAAGGGTCTGGTTAAGACAGGGCTATGCCTAAATCTTTTCTGTGTGCTTCAGTTACTTTCTGGTTTTTATCTGCCCCACAAGCACCAACTTCAAAGGCCAGTTAGGATACAGAGCACATCATCGAGACCAACCTGCCCTGCCCGATCTTCTGTGCTTGGTCATTTAGCTGGTGTTGTTTAGTTGTGCATGTGTAATCATGATTGTATTAATCCATGACTTGTTATACCGTACCAATGTGCAACATGCTTTTATAACTACCTGGACAATCACTGCACTATCATGTCACTTTTTGTCATGGGCCAACGTGTACGGTCTTCTAGACATCTATAGGTGTGCTGTATGTAATTATGTCTGTATTTGTCTTTGTCTTGTTGTCTATTGCGGTCACGTTAAATGTGCACTTTTGGTTTGCTCTAAACTGGAAACAAGTTTCTTGTATGCTCAGGCATACTTGACCAGTAAAACTGATTCCAATTCTGCATCACACAAACAGTCACAGTCAGATTAAGAAAAAATAAAAATCACATATTGAAAGAATGCACACGCAAAATCAGGAGTGTAGCAGCCATTTTAAAGTGAGGGGGCACACCTGTTTAGAGACATGGCCCTCACAGCCCAAGTAAACATAGATGATAAACTTAAATATCATGTAAGAATACTACAGCACTGGTTACCACTATAGATTAAAGGAAGTCTACCCCAAAAAAGTCACTATTTTCTGAACCTAATTCAATTCCAAACAATACCACTTTCTTTGTTCTGTAAAAAACAAAATATGAAATTTAAAGTATATTTTTCTATATAATGAAAGTCGTACTAAATAGTGACTAAAATTATGTTCCTTTGTGGTTTAATTAAATTCATTCTTCAAGATACCTGTGTGCATGTGTGTGTGTGTGTGTGTGTGTGTGTGTGTGTGTGTTCCACAAAAGAAAAGAGTTACACTGAGGCTTGAATCATGAGTATGAAAAAGAAAAAAAGAAAAAATAATAATAATAATAAAATTGATTTACCTTTTTAAATGAACTATCATTTTAAATGGTATTTTCTAAAGATTTATAAAAAAAAAAGTGCAGTCATTTAAAGATCTCTTCACTGAACTTTTAAGGATAATATGACAGTGTATAAATTAACTATTTAATTCAAGAATACATAAACAGTTTTAACATTTAAATCAAACATGCAAAACATTTTAGACTCCAGTTACAGTGGTGAAATTAGTTTGTTTTAATGGGAAAGGTATCATTGGTCACAGAATGTCAGAAAAGAAATGAGTTACCTCTTTTTGTTGCCGCTCCAGTTCTCTCATTCTAATGTCTCTTGCTTCTGCCCTGGCAGCACGCTTTGCTGCAAGTCTGGCCTCTGCCTGCAGAACAGAAGAAACCAAATTACACTATAATTAAACTCTCTGACCCAAGTGTCATTCATATAACAGATTAAAAGCATTGCTTTTTCTGAAAAATCTATAGAAATAAATAATAAACAAAAGAACAGTGTCTGCTTTCAAATTCCCCTTTGATCATACAGTCTAAATATGTATGATAGAAAGATTTTATTAAGCCTGCATGGTCTCATACTGTACCAATGTTCAGTGACATCAACTTTAATAACATTACACATTTATATGTATAAAAGTCTGAACTCTCTAATATTTGCCTTGCAAATACTCAAAAATGCACCTATTTACGCTTGTGCATTAAACATGCCAAAATGTTAAATATAATGTAGACTCTTTTAAGCCAAAATGATAAGATGATGATGATTATGTTGGTCTTCAAGGTAACTTAATTCTGTTAATGGTTTTAAAACAATTGCAGTTAAATATATAGTTTTATATTATATAGTATTCTGCTGCACACCTACTGTCCATTTTTAAACATAATTAAGGATTTTGTGTGTCTCTTCTGTTGCTCCATTGAAATAGAAAAAGCCCCAGTGCTGATGCAGCAAGCAATATGACAATATGCTTTTAAACAGTGGGAATACCTACTGATCAACATCAGAGCATTCTCAGAAACAAAACACACCTTTATTGTGACATTTTAAGAACAAAGAAAGAAAAGCATAGCAAGAGTTTGTTGAGTTTTAAGTGCATTTTAAATCGCTCTATCTTTGCAGTGCACAAAACAAAATATATAAAAAATAAAAAAAACCTAACACGCATTAGGCATATTATGCTTTCACATGAATGGACGCATGCATTTTTATTTTGCTAGTGTTTAATATGATCTGTATTAGTGTCACTAAAACAAGCATTAGTCAGTAAGTAAAGTACGCTTTTATTGTCCAGAAATATACAGTAAAGTTCACAGTGAATGAAAACATTTCTCCCAGGACCAAGGTGCCCCCTCAGACAACATAAAATAACAAAAGAAACATGGAACTACACAAAACTCAAAACTAACAACAAAGTGCACAAGTGCAACATTTAGTGTGAAAGAAAAGAACAACTTAAGAGAAGGAGACAATAAACACAGTGACTGTTAGACACAGTGACACTGTAGCACCGTCCAGGACAGTACAGAAGGTTTGTGCAAATTGATTATCCATATAAAATAAATACTTTATGTAAAAGTTCTAGCAGCAAATAAATGCAAATACACAAAAAAAACCCCACCAGCAATTTGATTATATATATATATATATATATATATATATATATATATATATATATATATATATATATATATACACACACACACACACACACACACAGTGGAACCCACTTATCTCAACCTCGGTTAACTCGACAACCCTATTAAGTCGACGTTTTTGAAGTGGAACCACCAAATTCTCACTTTGTCTTAGCATTTTTATCAGTTATGTCGACTTTTTTATCTCGAGCACAAGGGGGGAAAAATTTTCCATTTAACGTCAGTTATCTTGGTGCAGCCGCAGAAGAACTCGCGGCTGCACCAAGATGACTGACGTTAAATGAAAAATATCTCCCCCCTTGTGCTCGAGATAAAAAAGGATCGGGGGGAATCTGCGATGAGGCTTTGGGAAGAAAAGAGCAGCCGTTGAGAGAGTGACGGTGGGAAGGCACGTACCAGGATACACATGAGCGATAACAACGACCGCCGTGAACCAACATATACCAACAATAACGGACAGTGAGAGTGTGGAAGTTTAAATAGGAGCTGGTGATGATGCTAAACGAGCACCATATGTGCGCGATTAAAGCCGGGAGCTTCAGAGAAAGCGGCCGAGAAAACACCTGACACGCCGAAGGGGGCGCAGAAGAAGGGGGCGAGGCAGGTGGATTCCTGACAGATAAACATGTACTGTATGTACATTTTTATAGCATGCCTTCATCAAACAAATCGTGGCAACGCTGTTGTGTAAAAAAAAACACTCCAAAAACACGTGCATGCAGATTCTCATTTATTAACGCACATCATGTACATAAAGAAATGTCAAGCACGTTAATATACTTCCTCCATATTGATTTTCGTTTATCTTGATGCTTTTTGGCAACCCCCTAGGACATCGACATAACTGGGTTCCACTGTGTGTGTGTGTGTATATATATATATATATATATATATATATATATATATATATATATATATATATATATATATATATATAAATATATAAATAATATTGAAGGTGATAGTTTTGCCTTTAGGTGGGAGGAGGAAATAAATTTCTGTCAGGAGCCTAAGTTCATACTTTTTTTTTGACGTTTTTGCTTCATAACCCCCTGTTTTCAGCTTCTCAGATGCCAGGGGGGCAGACGCCTGAATATTGCCAGGGGGTTTTTATATACAGAATTTATATACAGTGGTACCTCGACATCGACATCGATTTTTTGCTTTGATACGAGAGCAAAAACTTGAGATACGAGCGCGAGACGCCGCTGCTAGATGGCGAATCAAAGCCAGAAAGCGAAGATTGTGACGAAAATGAAGATAGTGTTGCATTAGAGGGAAAATGAATGCTGTTTCTTTAAGGCTACTATCTCTGGATATTGAAGTCCAGAGTAAAATGCATTATGGGTAGTGTAGTGCGGGAAAGAAGTGTGCGGGCTGGATGTTTTTCCCGATTTATGATGTGTGTTCTGCAATATATATATATATATATATATATATATATATATATATATATATATATATATATATATATATACACACACACACACACAGAATTTGAAAATTTGCCAAATCTCTAATGTAATATATACACACACACACACACACACACACACACACACACACACATATTACATTAGAGATTTGGCAAATTCAGTTTCATCTAGTGGCAAAAGATCAATTTGTTGATCTTTTTTTTTGCCAGTGCATCAATAAACACAGCAGAAAAACTCAAGTTCAGTTTCAGTAGGAACAGTGTTGTTGAACTCCTTATTTTGCCAGTTCATCAAAGTCTGGGGTAAGTTTTGTTGTGGCAATTCTCAGGATAGATCCGAGGTGTTTGTTAGAAACTGTCGCAGTTTTTAAAGAGTATCAGATTACCGGTAAACTCTCTTAAGAGAAGAGAGTATTGCACCCGAACAACGTCAATGGAGCTGAAGTGCGACATCTTTAGGGGAAACGTGGGCATTACAGGGGAAAAGTAAATTGAACCAGGTTTACCTGTACCTATTTTAATAGAATTTGGTCACGTTCGGCGGGCCGGATTAATAAATTATATTATATTGCGAGTAACAAAAAATCAAGGTTTTGACTCACCGTTTGCGACCCAGTAACGCAATATTAAATCGATTTAAATAGGTACTGTCAAGGGGAATTATGCATGTACTGTAAACTCAACAAAAATTGTTAATTACTTGTCATAAATGTTTATTTACTACTTTACATGAATAATACAATAATAAAATAGTTTTTCAAACATTTTATGTAATTTATTAATACACACACTGTTTTGAAATGTTACTCTTACTGTTACGGCTTCTCACGAGTTACTATTAGTCCGGTTCGAAACAAAAAGTCGAGATTGCGAGTGTCGAGGTCGAGATTGCGAGTGTCGAGGTTCCACTGTGTGTGTGTATGTATGTATGTATGTATGTATTTATACACATACACATATATATATATATATATATATATATATATATATATACACATACACACAGTGAGGAAAATAAGTATTTGAACACCCAGCTATTTTGCAAGTTCTCCCACTTAGAAATCATGGAGGGGTCTGAAATTGTCATCGTAGGTGCATGTCCACTGTGAGAGACATAATCAAACAAAAAAAATTCCAGAAATCACAATATATGATTTTTTAACTATTTATTTGTATGATACAGCTGCAAATAAGTATTTGAACACCTGAGAAAGTCAATGTTAATATTTGGTACAGTAGCCTTTGTTTGCAATTACAGAGTTCAAACGTTTCCTGTAGTTTTTCACCAGGTTTGCACACACTGCAGGAGGGATTTTGGCCCACTCTTCCACACAGATCTTCTCTAGATCAGTCAGGTTTCTGGCCTGTCGCTGAGAAACACGTTTTGAGTTTGAGCTTCCTCCAAAGATTCTCCATTGGGTTTAGGTCTGGAGACTGGCTAGGCCACGCCAGAACCTTGATATGCTTCTTACAGAGCCACTCCTTGGTTATCCTGGCTGTGTGCTTCGGGTCATTGTCATGTTGGAAGACCCAGCCTCGACCCATCTTCAATGCTATAACTGAGGGAAGGAGGTTGTTCCCCAAAATCTCGCAATACATGGCCCCGGTCATCCTCTCCTTAATACAGTGCAGTCGCCTTGTCCCATGTGCAGAAAAACCCCAAAGCATGATGCTACCACCCCCATGCTTCACAGTAGGGATGGTGTTCTTGGGATGGTACTCATCATTCTTCTTCCTCCAAACACGTTTAGTGGAATTATGACCCAAAAGTTATACTTTGGTCTCATCTGACCACATGACTTTCTCCCATGACTCCTCTGGATCATCCAAATGGTCATTGGCAAACTTGATTTCAAACCATGACGTCTTAGTGTATTACCAACAGTAACCTTGAAAACAGTGGTCCCAGCTCTTTTCAGGTCATTGACCAGCTCCTCCCGTGTAGTTCTGGGCTGATTTCTCACCTTCCTTAGGATCATTGAGACCCCACGAGGTGAGATCTTGCATGGAGCCCCAGTCCGAGGGAGATTGACAGTCATGTTTAGTTTCTTCCATTTTCTAATGATTGCTCCAACAGTGGACCTTTTTTCACCAAGCTGCTTGGCAATTTCCCCGTAGCCCTTTCCAGCCTTGTGGAGGTGTACAATTTTGTCTCTAGTGTCTTTGGACAGCTCTTTGGTCTTGGCCATGTTAGTAGTTGGATTCTTACTGATTGTATGGGGTGGACAGGTGTCTTTATGCAGCTAACGACCTCAAACAGGTGCATCTAATTTAGGATAATAAATGTAGTGGAGGTGGACATTTTAAAGGCAGTCTAACAGGTCTTTGAGGGTCAGAATTCTAGCTGATACACAGGTGTTCAAATACTTATTTTCCTCACTGTATATATATATATATATATATATATATATATATATATATATATATATATATATATATATATATATATTACAATCAAGTAATCAAGTAAACTGTTATGTATCTACTGCAAAAAAGGAACAATGGCAACTAAAATGAAATAAAACGATTTACATGCACAAGGTGGGAAGCAAACTCTCGCCTGGTACTACAGCACATAGAGGCAAAATGTCTCAGGTGCAAGACAGAGGAGAATCACTCAGTGCTAAATATATGACTTCATTATTAAAAAAGGAACATACAGCACAACAAAACCTTGGCCTGTTTTCTTTTATTATTATTATTTAGTTGATGTTCTCTGTTCTGAAGAGTTCCTTGTTTATGTCCATGTTTATCATTTTCACACAAAAAATCTAACTCAAATAAAATGAAACGGTTGCTTATTTTTGTTATCTGGAGTGGGAGGAAAATAACATTTTTGCAGGAGCGGGACAGAACCTTGCCAGAACAGAACTGAAAAATTCATCCCATGCAGGTCTCTACCCCCAAGCCACATATTTTTATTTATTTTATTATTTTATTTAATGTATTTATTTTCCGAAAAGGGCTTTACAGAATGCCTTTAACCTCTTGATCAATAAACACACCTGGTGCCGATGCAGGTTAAGAACCCTTTCAGTGACTTTAGTACAGCAATAAACAAGTCTAACTCGAACACACAAGTCATTAGTGTCAAACTTTATGCCTGCACCATCAAACCAAGTCTACTCTTTCTTGTTAATAATTTATATGCCAGAAATACCTTTTAAGTACAATGCAATAAGCTATTAAAAAACTATTACAGACATTTGAGCTAGCTGAGACTTTGACCCTGAAACAAATGCCTTCCTCAGCCAGAGACAGAGCCATGCTTAACCACCTACTGCTGACCGGTGGTACTAGTTAAGAGTTGGTGATAAGAACTCGAGCTTTCAGAGAACAGGGATTTCCTATCCAGAAATTATCTGTCCAATCTCTACTATTTAGCAACACTGATAAACCACTCTTCAACACTCGAACAAAGTCATCATAAAACATGGGTGTTAGACAGCACATTACTTAAGAGTATTCCTCCACCACAGTGTGGTGGATTACTTGGGTTCATGACCAAGCACCAAAGTCCTTGGGGGGTATGTTCAATGATATGTTGTACAAGTTTTGAGTGATATTTCCTTTTATATATGGAATATGAAATTTGTTGTTTAATCCAAGCCAATCCAGCCACATTAAGGTGGTAGTTAGTGTAAGTAGAAAACTATATAATTATAGACACACCATTAACTTTAGCTTGCTTAAGCTCAAAGCATACCAGAAACATGAAATTATTATGGACCAGAACAGCAGAAAGGTCACACTGTTTCAGTTTTACAACTTACCTCTCGTGCTATGCTACTTAAGGCCTCATCCTCAGCAGAGAATCGATCCTTGATAGGTGCACGTTTTCTTCCTGAACCTGGTGTTCCCATGTCAGTTCCCGAGTTGCTATTTCCACACAGACTGGTGAATGCAATCTATGTTGATTGGTAGTGTTCTGAAAGGGATCATGAAAATAAAAACTGCTATCAACTATTTTACATTAATAAGAGCAGTATACAAACTTAAATTGTGGCCTCTGTACAAGGTTCTGGCACTGTGATTAAAAAGAAGTTAACTAGAAAATGTTGATTAGAGTAAGATATTTTGTTTTCCTACTGTGTTCTTGTTGTATTTGTCAGTCTATTATCATCTAGGATGAACATGCAACACAGACCATATAAATATCAATGGTATGGCAAGGTCAAGAACAGTTTTTGTTTCATAAAACATTTTTAGGAAAACCCATCTTGTCTCAAATATCTTCTATTTAATATTTTTGGTATCCATCTATATATTGGATATTTTTGCACAGCGTGCAGTCTTGCATGTAAAAACAAACAGCAATTGTTGTTAATTTGAATCGGTTGACCTCTAATGTGTTAACAGTCTCTCTACTTAAGAGATTTTATATTATATGCTGATTGTCAGACTTATTTTAAGTGTGTTTTATATATACTGTATATATTATATATACACATATAAAACAGTATTGCAGCACTGTCCGAATAATAAAAACACTGAAATATAATTTCTACATAAGTATTCAGATGCTTAAACATCTGCATGCATTTGAACAGCAGCACACAGAGCTGTATGGGTAAGCGTGTACTATCTACATTGTATGTTGGATTTATTTTATTTTTAACAAAACAAACAAAAAAACCCTATAATTCTGATACTTGTGGCCCTTAACTCTCCCCTGCTCATTTGTAAGTGGCTCTGGACAGGGCGTTTGCCAAAATGCCGTAAATTATATAGAGAGTGATGCGATATACCAATTGTACCTGTCTTTATGAGAGAGAGATAGATAGAGAGATAGAGAGATTGATTGATTGATTGATAGATTGATTGATTTCTGTCTATTCCTGTCCCTGGAAGACAAGTTTACATTGTGTAAGACTTAATCCTATACAAGCATCCATGCATGATGCTCAGAAATATACACTTCTTGAGATAGATATACCCCGACGTGTAAAGCACAAAAAGTCTTTGAACATAGCTTCATGCTGTGTTTCATATTTAAACTGTATATGCAAATTGTGTAGGGATATTTCCAGTACACTGTATTTATTATTTAATAATGTAAAAACAATACACTCATTTTTGCTAATACTCAAATTGCACATATGGGTTTTTACATCCATTTCAAATGTGCTCATTGCATTGTATATTTTATTACATAGCACTCTTAAAAAGTAATATCCCAGTCTGGAATTCACTAATTGTTGGTGGAAATGTATAGACAATAAATGGACATTTAACTAATACTATAGTGTAGTCAGTCACCCACAGAGAGCACTGGTGAAGGGTGAGAAACTGTTCACTAAAAAGCCATTGATTTAGAGCTAGTGTTCATTTCAGTGTTAGCATAGCTGACAGAACAGACTGTGAAACAAATGGTTCCCTACTTACTTTAATACAATTTGTTCATTTAATGTAAGCTGAGCTAGTTAAAGTTCCATTCATGTCCATTTTCACTATAAACAACAAATGTATGAAAATTGGTGCAACTTTCACATTCTCAAGAAATGACCTCCAGAAAAAGCTGAATGCAATTCTGGATAGATACATATGATGTGATGTTGCATAAGGTTGTCAAAACCATGGCATGAAGAATGCACGCCATAATTAAAGCAAACTGTAAATATTGCAATGAGTGTGCAACTATTTTTGGCTCTGTTTAGTCCATATAACTACACGTGGAGCACTGCGTTTTCCAGAGACCATTATTACTCCCACACCACTCGCTAAACTCTGGAGTGCTATGAACAGGGAACACAAAACTACCTGTAGAATAAAAAATGGAGGAACGGAGAGAAAACAGCGAGGGTGAGGAGAAGATTCTGAGATGTTTTCTCGCAATTTCTTTTTTTGTGACAAATCATCCCCTCTGTAATGCTAGAACATGGTTACTGGTTGATACACCAAAAATGTTGATGTTTAAGAGAAATAAAGTCAGAATTTGGAGAGAAAAAAGTCAGAATTACAAGGAATGAAGTCAGAATTGTGAGAAAAAAGGAATTAGGCACTTTTTTAATATAATGGAAAAAAGGTTCCATAGGATTCAGGCCAAAAAGAGACAGTAAGTTTCCAAAGTTTTGGGATCATTTCAAACTAAAACAGTAAGAAAACACTGTTCTGTGCATATACCTTTTGAGTAATCTAAAATGTATTTTTATTTATGTTTTTTTATGTATTTGTATTTACATTTTAAAGTAATACGGCAATTAAATGCATTAAATAGGTTTAGTTTTCACAGATATTCTTTTATGTAATTTCAGCACTGAAAATTTTAATTTTTCTAAAAAGGAAACAAATTATTTGTTCATTTTAAGAAACCCATCTTATTTTCTTTTATATATTTAGTATTGTTCTTTAATAGAGGAAAAAGTACTTCATATCCAACTTCTTTTTACTTCTTAGTCGATGGCAACAGCTCTGAAACAGACATTAACTAGATGCCCGTCCTTCTGTCAGATTGATCAGGCAAAGAATGGTAAATTGTAATAACTCATCATAAATATCATAAACATGCATGGTAGGTGAGAGCATAGTTTAGCAGGAGTCTATATTACAATCTATCTATAATTGGGGGGTCCAAAAGAGCATCCTGGTTTAAAAGGTAAATGTATTGTAATATTTCTATATGTTATTCTGAATGCATTTAATCTAGAACTCTGCCTTATATATATTTTTGTTGCAACAAAAAGAGATTAACAGTCGAATGAAATCACATTTATGTACAGTTTCTAATCGTTTTCAGTAGAAGGAACAACTGTGTGACAAACATTGAACATTGTACAGTTAATAAAACTTTCTTTCGGCTTCTCCCGTTAGAGGTCGCCACAGCGGATAATCCGCATGTTCGATTTGGCACATATTTTTATGCTGGATGCCCTTCCTAATGCAACCCTCCCCATTTACCCGGGCTTGGGACTCCCTGGTCCCTGGATTCCCTGACCAAGGATCGAACCTGGGCCGCAGCAGTGAGAGCGCCGGATCCTAACCACTAGACCACCAGGGACCCCTATACAGTTAATACACAACATAAATAGATTAATGCTGGTGTTAGACTATGTTTTTAAATTATATTTGGCAGACGTCTATTAAAGAGTGTGCAGTATCTTGTTCCTTAAGGCAAATTTAAGCAACATGACATATGCAGTTGTGCTGTTATACTAAATTTCAACACAGCTTTGATTTGATTGCAAATAACAGTCTTGCTTATATTCAGTACAACAAAACAACTTCTAAAGATTGAATGCTGCTAGATCAAAAGGCAGCTGATGACAATGTTTCAAATTCAAATTTTAGTGGTAGTTTACACTTACAGTTATGGCATTTGGCACCTGCCCTTTTACATAATGCCTTACAATTATCTTATTTATACAACTTGGCAGTTTAGGTTTGAGGGCCTTGTTTGAAAGGCCTAGCAGTGGTAGTTTTGTAGTCTGGGATTTGAACTCAATCAGAAGTCCAACATCTTAACCACTGATCTACCAGTCCAAGCCACAAACCTGTGCTGTGTCCCTGTGCATCCTGTACTGCAGAATTAACACCTTTGGCCATTCCTGTTAAAGGAGTCTTAATGGGTTTTTGTGTTAAACTTGATCATCCATAATAATAAATCCTATACAGTTAATAACCGATTTGCATAAAAACCACTGATTTTTTCAGGTTTAAAGCAAAAGTACTAATGAGGTCAGACTATATTTAAATATACTTTTATACTTTATTTTATTTATTTTTATGGTACTTTACTCTTATTCTTTTATATTTATATTGTATTTCTTTCCATGTTTACAAGTCAGACAGTCAAAAAGCATTTCACTATATGTCATACTCATGTATGAACGTGTATGTGACAAAAAAAATGTTAAATTTGAGCATTTTAATTTGAGGTCTAACTTATTTAACTACGACATCAATATATAATAATAAGTCCAAGCTCATCAATCATGCAGTCCATCCAGAAGCCAAAACATTCAAGATCCTCCCAAGAAAAAACACTAATATAATAATATAAATATATAAAAAATAATAACTGTCCTAATAGAAGTGTCTCAACAAAAAACTGGACATTTTGATATTACATTCAATAGTTCAACTGTTCTAATATAGTTAACTAACTTTTTATAAAACCTACACTGTTAGGGACACCCCTAGAACTAAATTCTATACAAACTACTAGAGAATTTCCTAATAAAATAAAAAGAAACTCTCCAAATTCCACGGTTCTGATAACTTTACACTTAGTTCTTAGTCATATTCAACCTGTGGTGTCTGCAGCTATTATTAGCGAGTTAGCTACCCAGTTTAGTTATACAGCTATAAATAGCGATAGCTAGTCTCGGGAAGAGCATACACTAGTGGAGGAGAAGCCCAGCTAACTCCCGAGCTTCCCGTCCAGCCATAGTATTTCAAAACTTCACAGTAAATGAAATATAATCCCTTTACTCACGAATAACGAGTAAAGTAATTTTACCTTTTTTCAGGCACTTAGGTTGAATTACACGTTTATGCCCATCCAGTGTTGGTCTGTCCAGCGAAATGTCGCCACAATTCCACAAAAAAAATAGCAAACTTAGCGGGCAGGCTAACGTTAGCTCCAACTGGCCTAAATGTTTCAGAGCTGTGAGTGTGTCTATGTGTGTGTGATGAAGTAAGAGAGAGGGTTTGAGACAGCAGAAATTGACACTGCCGGTCACGTCACACTCCTGAAGTAAAGTGTCTGTGTGAATTCTCTCTCCCTGTCCTTTGTGTCCTGTTGGGAAGGACAGTGTGGTTTCAGAACATGTCTACCAGTAAACTCCTCTTCCTTCCCTTTCCTGATTCACCCTGATGCCAGGGACAGATACACTGTACCGGAAGTAAGCTGTAGTTGTTTGTGTGCGCGCATGCGCGCACTGGTGAGCCTGCACAGTTTGACAGGTTTGGTGATAAAGGAGACAGAGCGCTGTGGCTAATTATAGATAGGACACGGCTACATTTTAATAATCATATGGTCCTGTTACTCATTTTGACGCCTCTGCTAGCTTGTTCCACTATTATAACTAAAAGCCGAACGTGAGTGAACAATTCATAAATTAGTACCTACTGTATACGTGTATCCCCTAGTGACAGTGGCACGAAAAACTTCCTGAGATGAAACCAGACTCAAAAGAAACACTTCATCATCTGCGTGACACCAAATGTCGATATAGTTCCATCATTGCTGAGGTAATCAAAGTGATGGCATGAAGCAATACAGCTAACACTGGCAAAATATTGTATGAATGACAGAAAGGCAACACTGCTGAATATTAACATTCACAGCTCACTAAGACCCTGCCCACCCTCATACCTGCTGTATCTGCCTTGCTCACTATCTGCAACTCATGGATAGTCAGAAAGGCATAGTTAGTAGACAGTGGATAGATATAGATAACAACTCAAATACTCACTGTTTGTGAGAATAAAGCATCTTAACATGCACAAAACCAAGAAACCTTAGGTGGATAGTTTACAACAGCAGAATACCACATTAGGTTTCCCTACTCTTAGCAAAAAAAAAAGGAATTTGTGGGGCTCACGGCTCATAAAAACTGGACATTTTAAGAAAAATCACCTGACCGTTTCCCAGTCTTCAGGTGTCTAGTTCAAGCACCACTTTTAGCTAAAATAAACTGTCAACCAAATTCACCAAAGGATACTACTTCAATCTTTGTCCTCAAGGAACAACTGCAAATCAGTTTCTCTAGCAGAGAGCAGATGAGGAGACAAGTCACAAAAAAACTGTACAATTTGGAAATTTGTTATATCAATAGAAATAAAACATCTAAGAAAATTTTGGAAGGAATCTGTGAAAAGCCAGAGAAAACATTATAAAACAGACACCTACCAGGCATAACTTTATTACCACAGATTAGGCATAACATCATGACCACCTGCCTAATATTGTGTTGGTATTCTGCTGCCAAAACAGTCCTGATTGGTTGAGCATTAACAGCATTAACTTCTTCAGCAATTTGAGCTACAGTAGCTCATCTATTGGATCGGACCTCACAGGCCAGCCTTTGCTCCTCACGTACATCAATGAGCATTGGATTTAATAGCTGTTTTTTTCATGACAGAAAATAAACTGATTTGGTTGTGAATATACTTACAAGAGATTTTTGAGAGGGACTTTAATAAAAAAAAACTTTTCTAAACTATTTTTCTGTAGAATTTGCATAAAAAGCCAATTTGCCTTAATTTTAAATCCACAGGAAATCCTTAATGCACGAAAAAAAAATGCACAAAAATCTGGGGTTATTTTATGAGGTTAATATTGATGCTTCTGAAATATTAAATGTTAATCTGAAATGATAAAAGAAATTAACTCTGCTGGAAAAGATGTGGATATCAGTGATGGGTGTAGTGTAAATGTTAGCTAAAACTAGTTATAGTAAGCAATAATTTACATTTACATTTACATTTGCGGCATTTAGCAGACGCCCTTATCCAGAGCGACGTACAAAAGTGCTTTAAATCTCTAGTAATGGATAAATCTACACTGGTATGCAAGATTACAAACTTAATATAAATATAACTCGAATTCTAAAAACATGGAAAGTGCTAAATTAGGTATTTCAGGAAGAGGTAGGTCTTCAGTCGTCGCTTAAAGATAATCAGGGACTCTGCTGTACGGACATCTAGGGGAAGTTTATTCCACCACCTCGGTGCCAGAACAGAGAAGAGCCTTGAAGTGTACTTACCTCTCATTCTGAGAGAAGGTGGTACCAGTCGAGCAGTGCTGGAGGATCTCAGACAGCGTGGTGCAGTGCGAGATGTGATGAGGTCACTGAGGTAAGATGGTGCTGGTCCATTTTTGGCCTTGTAGGCAAGCATCAGTGTTTTGAATCTGATACGTGCAGCTACTGGAAGCCAGTGAAGGGAGCACAGCAGTGGGGTGGTGTGGGAAAACTTGGGCTGATTGAACACAAGTCGTGCCGCTGCGTTTTGGATCATTTGCAGTGGACGAATAGCGTTTAGGGGGAGACCTGCCAGCAGAGAGTTGCAGTAGTCAAGTCTTGAAATGACAAGAGACTGAACAAGCACCTGGGCAGCCTGTATGGACAGAAATGGTCGAATCCTTCGGATGGTATAGAGAAGAAATCGACAAGAACGAGCAACATTAGCGACATGTGGGAAAAAAGACAGTTCATTGTCCATAGTTACCCCAAGGTTACGAGCAGTGGCTGAAGGGGAGAGCAGAGAGTCATGAAGTGTTATTTGGAGATCTTGACCTGGGGATGAATCACCTGGGATGACCAGCAGTTCTGTTTTGCTGGGGTTGAGTTGGTGAGCACTCATCCATAAAGATATGTCTGACAAGCATGCTGAGATCCAAGCAGAAGCTGTGGGATCTGATAAAGGGAAAGAAAAGATGAGTTGAGTGTCATCTGCATAGCAGTGATAAGAAAACCCATGTGAGGATATGACTTCACCAATGGAGTGGGTATAGAGGGAGAAAAGGAGGGGACCAAGTACAGAGCCTTGTGGGACACTAGTGGTGAGTCTGCATGGGGCAGATGTGGATCCCCTCCATGTTACCTGGTATGAGCGACCTTCCAGGTAGGAAGCAAACCATTCCCATGCTGTTCCGCAGATACCAAGGCTCTTGAGGGTTGACAAAAGTGTCTTGTGGTTGACTGTGTCAAATGCTGCTGAAAGGTCCAGAAAGATAAGTACAGATGACAGCTTGGCTGACCGAGCAGCATGTAGTTTCTCAGAAACAGCCAAAAGGGCCATCTCTGTGGAATGTGCCGCTTTATAGACAAGTAATATTCAATATAATAATGAATGTAATTAAGTTATCATTAGTGTAGGTATTGTGGGTATTATTGTGTTTTTTTACCTTGACTGGGAAATGTCTCCTGCTGTTAGATTTCCAAAAGTCCACGATGAGCTCTTTAATCTTCGAAGCGTCCAGCGACACACCATGCTGTCATCCCTGTAGGCCAATTCGTCGTTGTTGCTGATCTGGCCGACCATGGTGGTGTCATCTGCATACTTGATGAAGATGTTGGAGTTATACAGAGAAGCACAGTTGTGGGTAAACAGGGAGTAGAGTAGTTGGCTCAGAACACAGCCCTGTGGGCTGAGGATACCTGGTTGCCCAACCTAACAGATTGAGGTCTGTTGGTGAGAAAGTCCAGACTCCATCTGCAAGTGTAGGTGCAGATACCCAGGTCAGGTGGGAGAACTGTATTGCATGCAGAGTCTGAATGAACAGCATTCTGATGTAGGTGTTGCTCTCATCCAGTTGGGTGAGGGCTGAATGAAGAACCGTGGAAACTGCATCCTCTGTCGACCTGTTCGTGCCATAGGCAAACTGGTGTGGGTCCAGTGTAGGTGCTAATCCCACAGTGAGGTGATTCAGGACCAGTTTCTCAAAGCACTTCATAGTGATAGTGGTGAGTGCAACTGGGCGAAAGTCATATGTACAAATGTATAAAATCATGTAAAAAAGAAAGTGTACCTTTTTAGAATTTTATGGCTTTGCATATTAGAACATAATAAAAAAAAAATCATACATATCATGTGTTACTGCTTACCTTCATTGCTTCAATGAGAATTAAAAGGCTAAGTTGCCAGGTGCTGCTGATCAAATGCCCTTAGTTAATTGATCATCAGCAAGTGTTAGCACTTCTATAGGTTTTAGTTTTACATTTTATTCAAAGATTTAATGGTGTGCTGGTCTGGAGCATTCAGGCATGTGTTATCACAGTGTCAACAAGGAAATACATTAGCAATGATCTTAGGGAAGCAATTGTTCCTGACCATCAATCTGGGGAGGGTTATTAGGCCATTTCCAAACATGTTAAAGCTCATAATTCTAAACTGAGTAATATTATTGTGGAAAACTAGTGGTGAACCATAAATGTAATTCGTTATTTTACTTAATTAGTCCATAATTGTGCTTTTTTGTGTATCTGTACTTTATTGAAGTATTTCTATTTGGGAGATTTTTACTTTAACTTTAACTACAATTTAAAGTCAAATATTTAACTTTTTACTCAACTACATTTTGGGAAATCAGTCGTTCCTTTTCATTTATTAGTGGATAAAAACATAACTGGTCAATCAGACAGCAAGCCATCATTCCATATAGAGCACGCTTAAACTTGCTTTGTTTGCCACTAGGTGGAATCGTTTTAACACCAACATACAGAGTTTTGTGTCACTCGACAGCAAGCAGAACATATTGAGAGGAATAAATGATGGAAGAAACTTCTGACTCTAACTTGCCACACCACCTGTGGCCTTGTTTGCACGATTTCTTTTAAGTGGTTGAAAAGAAGATTTTGGGCTCATAATTTTAATAGATAGCAATTAGTGTTTGACTCATTAATATCATTCTATTAATATATTGGTAACATTAGGCCAAGTCCACACTAATAAATTTTAGTTTAAAAACGCATATTTTTTTCTCTGTTTTGGCCTTCAATCCACACTGCATTTTCAGTCAATTAAAATGTAGCCTTTTCAAATTTATCCAGATTATTGTACAAACCCGATTCCAAAAAATGTGGGACACTGAACAAATTGTGAATAAAAACAGAATGCTATGATGTGGAAGTTTCAAATTTTAATATTTTATTCAGAATACAACATAGATGACACATAAAATGTTTCAACTGAGAACATTTATCATTTTAAGGGAAAAATAAGTTAATTTTAAATTTTATGGCATCAACACATCTCAAAAAAGTTGGGACAAGGCCATGTTTACCACTGTGTGGCATCCCTTTTTTTTATAACAGTCTGCAAACATCTGGGGACTGAGGAGACAAGTTGTTCAAGTTTAGGAATATGAATGTTGTCTCATTCTTGTCTAATACAGGCTTCTAGTTGTTCAACTGTCTTAGGTCTTCTTTGTTGCATCTTACTCTTTATGATGCGCCAAATGTTTTCTATGGGTAAAAGATCTGGACTGCAGGCTGCCATTTTACTATCCGGATACTTCTTCTATGCAGCCATGATGTTGTAATTGATGCAGTATGTGGGCTGGCATTGTCATGTTGGAACTTCCCTGAAAGAGACGACGTCTGAATGGGAGCATGTTGTTGTAGAACTTGGATATACCTTCCAGCATTGATGGTGCCTTTCCAGATGTGTAAGCTGCCCATGCCACACGCACCCTATACGATCAGAGATGCAGGCTTCTGAACTGAGGGCTGATAACAACTTGTGTTGTCCATATCCTCTTTAATCCGGATGACATGGCATCCCAGTTTTCCAAAAAGAATTTCAAATTTTGATTCGACTGACCACAGAACAGTTTTCCACTTTGCCACAGTCCATTTTAAATGAGCCTTGGCCCAGAAAAAAAAACCCTGCGCTTCTGGATCATGTTTAGATATGGCTTCTTTTTTGACCAATAGAGTTTTAGCTGGCAACAGTGGATTGTGTTCACCAACAATGTTTTCTGGAAGTAAAACCTCCTGATCCCATGTTGTGATTTCCATTACAGTAGCATTCCTGTATGTGATGCAGTGCTGTCTAAGGGCCCGAAGTTCACGGGCATCCATAACCCTTTGAATGATATTATGCACTGTAGATGATGATAGCTTCAAACTCTTTGCAATTTTTCTCTGAGAAACTCCTTTCTGATATTGCTCCACTATTTTTCGCTGCAGCATTGGGGGAATTGGTGATCCTCTGCCCATCTTGACTTCTGAGAGACACTGCCACACTGAGAGGCTCTTTTTATACCCAATCATGTTGCCAGTTGAACTAATAAGTTGCAAATTGGTCCTCCAGCTGGTCCTAATATGTACATTTAACTTTTCCTGCCTCTTATTGCTACCTGTCCCAACTTTTTTGGAATGTGTAGCTCTCATGAAATCCAAAATGAGCCAATATTTGGCATGACATTTCAAAATGTCTCACTTTCAACATTTGATATGTTATCTAAATTCTATTGTGAATAAAATATACGTTTATGAGATTTGTAAATTATTGCATTTCTTTTTTATTCACAATTTGTTCAGTGTCCCACTTTTTTGGAATTGGGTTTGTATTTCTTGTCATTGCGTGGCTTTTTCAATCTGCCATTTGTGTATCATTTTCTGGCTCTCACACACTACAGATGTAGACTAGTTTACGAAGATAACAATGAGTCAGAAGGCAACAAGAAGTATGGGGTTAAAATGGATGAGACAGAGGGAGTCAGTGATGTAAACATGACCGAGATCAGAGACATTCCTGATCGCCTGATCATCATCTTTTCTCTGTTTGTGTTCTATATGGTGGATGTTCAGCCTGGACACATGCATTAGGTAACACAATTTGAAATTCTTTTTTTATTAATATATATAATAGGGTTGTCAAAATAAACACGTTCACAAATTAATTTTAACTTCATAACTTTTTTTTAACGCACGCATTTCTGTTTGACCAATTTGTATAAAAAAAAAAAAAATACATATAAAAGAGGCGAAATTAAAATCTTCAATGTGACATGTTTATTCTCAACGTCCTTTCTTTACTCAGAAAAAAACCCATTCATTTTAATCAGTAAAAATTTGTTTTACTGATGCACGGAGTCTCAAATTAGCACCAAATTCCGCCATGATGCACACAATGAACCCTCTGGTTTCGGCAAACGCTCTGACACGTTTTGTGGAATTTTTTTCCTCATAACGCTAAAACGAATTAAAATTATTCTGTCTCTTTTTGGTCGTAAAGATGTAAGAAATACGAATGCGGAGATGTAAAGGGTCTACATTCATCTGTATACACATGATAACAACAAAAAGTTGTGCTTTTGTAAAATAAAGAAAACAGACAGGGGGCGCTCTCTGCCGTCTCTTTTTACACAAACATAAATAAAACAACCTGAATCTCAGTGAATACTTGCCTCACAGACATACTAAATACAGTGGAACCCGGTTATGTCGATGTCCTAGGGGGTTGCCAAAAAGCGTCGAGGTAACCGATGATCGAGATAAACGAAAACAAAATGGCGGCAGTATATTAACGTCCTTGAAATTTCATGTACATGATGTGCGTTAATAAATAAGAATGTGCATGCACCTGTTTTTGGAGGGGTTTTTACACAACAGCGTTGCTGCGATTTGTTTGATGAAGGCATGCTAAAAAAATGTACATACGTTTGTTAACAACCACCGTCCATTCTCCATACAAACCTTTATTATATTCTCCAACATTATAAACACACAGATCGCTCAAAAAAAACAAACAGCGGCAAACAGTGCCGTCTCACATTTAGTCCACATGGGGAAAAAAAAGAAAAATAAACAGTAACTAAGTTTCTGAAAACTTATGACCATCAGGCTGAAGTAATCCGCACAAACACACAAAGCAAAGTGTCCAAAAAAACTTACGTCTGCGATGCCGAGGGGGAGATAAGCCGAGCGAGAGAGAGAGAGAGAGAGAGAGAGAGTTTGTGAATGGAAAATAGGAAATTAAAAATACCGCGACCGGCGGCACGGCGCCAAGCAGGAAAACCCGGAAGATCCAAACCGAACCCGAAACCAAAACGAGGGACAGAAAAGTCTCAGACGTGAACGGCCGAAGGGGCGTGGCAGGTGCTCGGCCGCTTTCTCTGAAGCTCCGGCTACAACTCCTTACCGAGAGCCGTGCTCCTTACCCTGCTCGCCCGCGCGCTCGGTAAGGAGTTGAAGCCGGGTGCGCGCTCGGTAAGGAGTTTGAAGCGCCGCGCTCCCGTTCATCGCATAACATTTAACAAAAAAAATGCATATGTGCACTTACTAACAGCAGAGATTCACCAGTATACAATACAAACACCTGTAGTATCTGTAAGGTTTGATTTTTCCGCCACATTCGCGAGTTCTTCTGCGGCTGCACAGTGCCGATCGACATAACTGACGTTAAAATTTCAAATTTTTCCCCCCTTGTGCTCGAGATATCAGGGTTCGGCGACATAAAAAAAGTCGACATAACCGATAAAAAATGCTTAGAAAAAGCGAGAATTTGGCGGTTCCACTTCAAAAACGTCGACTTAATAGGGTTGTCGAGATAACCGAGGGCGAGATAACCGGGTTCCACTGTATATGTATAGAAAGCTTGTAATGTCTTATTTGAAATAAACCAATATTTTTGGTTATGTAATCCGTGTGGAAGTTAGAAGAGGTACAGTTTCTCCAGTATCACCTTATTAACCGTCCATGTGGAAACATAGCAAAGGTTCCATTTGGTGTCCTTATGATTTCCGTAATTTAAAACATTTACAAGAATATTTTGTCTTCATGCTCTATGTTAAGTTTGGTTTTACTAATAATAAACATACATTTGCATAAAGCATCCATATTTGACCATGCACATGTTGATTTGAGTAATAAAAGTATTAATTTAAGGTCATTTAGAACAGATAGATATGTATGATGAATTTCCGTTTAATGTTGATAATCATGCAATTAATCGGGAAAAATATTTTATTCCAATGGTTCGCAATGGGCCGCAAACCAGCACCGGTCCATGGGTCAATTGGCACCGGGCCGCACAGAAAGAATACATAACTTACATTATTTCTGTTTTATTTATTATCTGATATTGAACAATGTTTTATTTTGGAAAATTACCAGATTTTCTCCGCCACATCTGTCTATGACTCACTCTTGATGCTTGCCAAGATACTTGCCTTGGTCACATGTCTTACCTACATCTGTTACCTTCTTAAAAGGGCTGCTCCGGCCGGTAACATATAATACATTACCGCTAAATTGAAACCCCAAGCTAGCAAAATAAACAAAAAACAACACAATGGATTCACGTTTATTATTATATTTAGAAAATATAAGTTTTTATGCTGGTCGTGTCATTTTATTTTGTTGTATTTATCTGCCACACCACAAAGGCCGGAAAATATTGTCTGACATTAAAAGAGTTGGGTACCGTTGTTTTAAACGATTGTCAGCCCTAATATTAATATGAAGAGACGCCCAGTTACCAGTGTGACACTAAAACAGGTAGTATTAATGGCTACTTTTTACTTAAGTACATATCAGAGCCCAAACTTCTTTACCCTGAGTAAAAGAGTATATTCAGTACTTCAACTTTTACAATAGTCTTTTAAAAAATAAGTATCTGTACTTCTACTTAAGTGAAGCATGTGTGTACGTTTGGCACCTATGTTTTATTTACGCATGAGTAACACGCTTATTTGCTAGAATGACCTATTAACTTTCATCCGGTGCTACAGACTCCTATCCAGATGGAGGCGGTAATGCAGCAAAATCTGGTTTGTCAACTCTCCGTAAAATATGGTAGAAGAAGAAGAAGAAGAAGAAGAAGAAGAAGAAGAAGAAGAAGAAGAAGAAGAAGAAGAAGGTGGTTCGCGTTGTTGAAGGTGAGAGCTGTAGACTACTTATAATTAATATAACGAGGACTAATTTTTATGGTCCAAAATTATGGCAATATGCAACTTGTAGCTGTGAACAATTTATTTTAACCTTCCAGATCTCACTGAGAAGTGTCTGCTTTACCACTATGTCCTAAATGCTTAATTTGTTATAGTGTCCTGCTTTTATATTTAGAACTTTTCATCCGAGTGTGATTAAACCTTGACAGAGAGAAAATTAATTAATTAATGTGTACGAGAACGGAAATGATTGACCTAAGGACAAAAAGCTTCCGTAATTAATATGGTTAAAATGTTTAATAGGTTAAATGTACATGATAACACACGAGTGCAGAGAGACTGCTTCAAACAGTAATAAATCAGGTTTTTTTTTATTTAGATTTACATTTATGGCATTTGGCAGGCACCCTTATCCATAGTGACTTACAACTGAGCAAGGGAGGTTTAAGGGCCTTGCTCAAGGGCCCAGCAGTGGCAGCTTGGTGGTGGTGGAATTTGCACTTTGTAACCTTTCGATCCAAAATCCAGTGCCTTAACCAGAGCTACCACCTCCCTAAATAAAATCTGACAGTAATATCATGCATTTTTCATACTAGATCACTATGGCCTTCTCACCAATGGCACTTCCAAAAGTATTATGGAGAACACACTACAGGCCTTTCAGGTAAGATTTATGCCTGTCATAAACCCATAATCCAAAAGCCTGTGCCCACACATGCAGATAAACCAAAAGGACAATAGTCATATGTGTTTTTAACATCTTCCACTCCAACCCATGTAAAGCAGATCTTCATAGAGCTTGCTTTGTGCACAGGGGTATTGTCATGCTGGAACAGGTTTGGGTCTCCTAGTCCAAGTGAAGGGAAAATTTCATGGTGCCGCATCCAAAGACAAAGTATAATTGTGTGTCTCCAACTTCATGGTAACAGTTTGGGAAAAAACTGCATATTTCTGGAAAGGTCAACTGTCCCAATACTGTTTTCATATAGTGTATATTGTAACCAGAATGGACAAATTTACAACTGTTACAATTCTAAAGACACACAAACCCAAAGCGACTTTCATTTGCTTATTTATACCACTGAGCAGTTAAGCGTTATGGGCCTTGCTGAAGGGCCAAGCAGTGGTAGCATGGCTGTGCTGGGATTTATCACAACACCTAAATGTGTGTGCTTTACAAATGTGCTTGGATTGAAATGATGATTGTTTCATCTTTGTAAGTTAATTTTTATTGTTACACGGTCACATGATAGTGTCATTATATGTTACAATTATGGCATTTGTCAGACACCCTTATCATGAGCGATTTTATGGTCCTTATGTCCCATGCTGAGATTTGAACTTTCAGCCTTCCAATCAGACGTCCAACATCTTAATCACTGAGCTACCATTTCTCATGCTGTAATGAGTATTTTGGATAAAACACAAGTGTAGTTTTAAACAGCAGTTCCATGTTAGACATATGAATTTTCCCACTTAATGGAATAGTAAATATCCATAAACACCATAAAATCCATAAAAATGTAATTTTCTTTTAGAAATATCTGTATATGAAATATTTGAAAGTAAATCAGAAGATTTTAAAATTTGACATTCCGTCTCTTCAGTGTTTCAACAGTTGTGGCAGCTATTCAGAAGCTGACAAGAGTACGGGTGGTCGACAACAGCAGCCTTGGAAACACCCCATATCACCGTGCCCCTAGAGTCATTCATGTATACACCAAAAATGGATTTGGCAAAGTGGGTGACACTGTACTTTTGGCCATTAAAGGACAGAAAAAGAAAGCACTGATTGTGGGTCACAAGATGCCTGGACCAAGAATGTCACCGAGGTTTGATTCAAACAATGTTGTTTTAATTGAAGAAAATGGGAACCCAACAGGAACACGGATTAAAGCTCCTATACCTACACAGCTACGCAAACTGGAGGGTGATTACTCTAAATTACTAGCTATTGCACAACGCTTTGTGTAGGTAGGGTTACTGAGCTGCATGTTTGTCTGAGAGGACCATTTGCTACTAACTGGAGACAAAAAAACAAAAAAAATTATAACTTTGCAAATCAACAACACCTAATAAAATATAATTTAATAATATAGAAAAAAAATCTGTTTTGATTGTAAATTATTAGCATGTATGTTTTTATTTTTATACAATTGCTCTTGGATTTAACAGTTCCGTATGGTATTTGTGAGGTTGCCTGAGGCAATGTTGTGCTGGCTGTTTTCATATATTTCCATCATATTCTGTTTTGTTAAGGAGCTAGTGGAATTTTACAGTTCTTTGCAAAAATAAATAAATCTGAATAAATTCAGTTCTGTTATTATTAACTCCAACAGGAATTGGCATACAAACTTTTGTTTCCACTATTTATTTCATACATGAGCATAAATAATTATGTTTAGGTCAACTTTATTTGTATAGTACTTTTCAATAATGGACATTGCCACAAAGCAGCTTTAGAGATGGAGGTTATGCAATTAAAATGTAGATTTTAGAATGTATATTTTAAGTTTATCCCTAATTGTTTAGCCAGTGGTGACTGGCAAGGAAAAACTTCCTTAGAAGAAACCTTGAGAGGAACCAGACTCAGAAGGGAACCCATCCTCATCTGAGTGGCACCGAATGCCCATATTAAATAAACAGTGTGCTCCATTTATCTTATTTCCACTGAATATAATGTTATGTGTGGTAACCACCAATAAAAATGAATATTACATCACATACCAATATTTCATATCAACTGCACATAAAACGATTTTATTATAGAAGCCCAGATCGATCGGTTAATTTCTGGTTTTCTGAACATCATCATCAGCATGAATACAAAAAAGGTTTCTTAGGGGTGTGTGATGACACTGACAAAACTGTTTGGGATTCATCAGATTTTATGATGCAATTTAAGAAAATGTTACTAAAAAGAAAAAACCCCACAGGTCTACTGTCCATACTTTTACTGTTTAACTGAGTAATAAATAAAACTTCTAAAAAATAGATAACTAACAAACATTTGAGTAGATATTTAATTCTGATGGTTATTGAAGCTGAAGTGATTAAAAAGCCAATGTTTGAATGTAATTCCTTCTAACCGCTATCTTATAGATGCGCACTATTCTGTACCAATGTCTTGAACTCAGCACATTTTAAATAGGAAATAAAAACTTTTTTTTAATTACTTACGAAATTGCTGAATTTAACCAGACTGGTTTTAATGACAATATGCTAAAGTAATGGAAAGTTATTAGCATGTACATAATTTTTCTTATATTTTCTGACCAAAAGGTGACACACGGTAAGTTCTGTAACAGCGGTTGCCAAATGGCCCGAGCCCCAAATGGCCAATAGTTCAGTTGGATGACATTCGATTCCATATTACAAGATGCAAAAATTCATTTCCATGATTTAAAAACAAATTATAAAATTCTGTTAAAGATACACACAATTTTCAAATCTAATTGAAATAGACAATTCAAATAGAATCACTAAAGCAAGCAGACAGTATGTATTATATGTCCACGTTTGTAAAATGAAAAGAGTGATGTGTGATACCACTTATTTTCTTTTCAGTCTGAACAGTAGTTTTTATTAATACTTATACCAATACAAATATTCTTGAAAGCCATCATTATTAATATTATTTAGACTACAATGGACCGCACTTCTGTTTCATTGTTTTAAAAAGTCCCCTGTTGTTTCTTGATGAACTGATGAACTCTTCTGCTTTTGAGAAAAGTCTCTAAGATATATAATATTAAAAAGTACACTCTAAAGCTTTTAATAGTCAGGAAATTATTAAGTAGTAAAGAGTTTGGCTGATGACATTAGAGCAGGGGTGTCAAACTCAAATTCACAGTGGGCCAAAATTAAAAACTGGTCGTGGGCCAAACCCAATATTTATTGAAAAAATTACTGCAATTGTGCATGTTTTCTCTCTAGATGTGTAATGTTAAACCTTTTCATATGGAAACAAACTTTAGTTTTGCATAAACATTAAAATTGGAACAACCTAAGCTTAAAATTATAAACACATGAGAAATTAAACTTGAAATAAAACACAAATCAGTGGTATTCATTTCTTATTATGTCTCTCTCTCTCTCTATGGACTTTCAAATCCCTTTATAATGTAAATCTTTTTTCACAGGCCAACAACAAAACCAAAAATAATAATTTCCTTCAATTAAAAAAAGCAATCTTTCAACGATTAACAGTCTATGCCTTGGAGTAAGAAAAGTGCATAAAGACATCATTCATTCATTGGTTGAAGACAGATACCTGCATCTCTTCTTAGATGCAAGTGCATCATGTCTGGGTTGAGGCTCTGAGCTGAGGAAATCCTCAGGATTGAGTGAAAGTGATCATCAGAGAGACTCCTGAGTGGTGTTTTGATCATCTTCATTAAAGAGAACAGTTGCTCACATAGATATGTGCTGCAGAACACAGAGAGTGTTTGAGCAGCTTGGACACAGAGTTGGAGCAGTGTGTCGGGGAGGAAACATGGAAACTGTGCAGCACACACAGAGTCGTACTTTGACTTGAGCGTGTCTCTACACTGGAGTTCAATCAGCTCCATTTGGAGGTTGGTTGGTGCGCTTTCCACGTCAACCACAAACGGATTACTGAGCAGTTCAAATCTGCATTTCTGTGCTTCAAAGTCGGTAAATCACAGGGTAAATTCAGCGAGTTTTTCAGCGATCTCGACTGACGCGCCAACGCACTAACAAAGCATTCTGGGATTTGTAGTATTAGCTGTATATGCGCTTTATACTGGCGGGCAGCTCTAATACACATTTGATATGACCTCGCAGGCCAAATATAATTACACCCCTGCATTAGAGCATGAATGAGCAGTGTTGGGGGTAACGCTACAAGTAACGTGCGTTACGTAATAATATTTTCCTGGAGTAACGAGTAAAGTAGCGCGTTACTTTATAAATTTACACATTAATATCTGAGTTACTTTTTTAAAAAAGTAATGCGAGTTACTTTTCAGTTAAAATGGAAATGGAGACAGAATTATAGAAAACTTTTGCCGACTTTCCACCACTGCAGCTCTATGGACTGCTCAGAATAAAAGTTTTCCGTGGGAGACACATGTACGATGCCAAGTGCAGTCCACACCCTTAACCTTATATACACTAACGATAGTTACATTCCTGACGGCGAAGGCAGATTGCAAAGCAGTGTACAGAAGAGTGCGATTGGTGTGTTCAGCCTTGTGGTCAAAATTTAGTTGATCATCTTATTGTTCTCTTAGAAGTTATTAAGCATTTTAAATGTTTAAGAAATGTCTTTTGCCCTAATATAACTTATTTCTTAATGACAATGATCTATATTACACCTGTAAGGCGTGAAAGAAATACAAGTAACGCAAAAGTTACGCAAAAGTAATATAACGCGTTACTTTCCATAAAAAGTAACTAAGTAACGTAATTAGTTACTTTTTTTTGGGGAGTAACTCAATATTGTAACGCATTACTTGAATGAGTAGTTACTTGTTCATTAGGAACTGGTGTTCCTAATAAAGTGCACCGTGAGGATAAAACTTGTAGCAGTATATGTTATTGTTGGTATGTCCGTTAAAATATTTACTTTACGTTTTAAATACATAGGCTTTTCTATGATACTAAAAGTAATTTATTTCATGATTGCCGTAAAATAATAAAATATTTACATGGGTTATTGTAAATTAATGTTTGGGGCGGAACATTTGTTTATACAAGTTGTAGAGAGAGACCACATTTTACAGTTACACAGCGTCATTGTGGGAAATGGTGTTTCAAAAGTGGAAGTGAGTGTATTTTGGCTTAATTTTAAACTACATGTCCCGACCCCTTCATTAATCAAATGGAATTTGTGAGTAGTGAAATTTGTTAGATTGGTAATAAATGTAATAGCTCTGGGCGGTATAAGTGGACGTAGTATTTCGCTAAAACGGGAGCCAAAATGCGGGCTTGCAGACTGTGGCTGCAGCCGTGTGGTTTGAGCGCTTTGCTCTCTGGACGCTCGTTTTTCTCCTCCCCTGGCTTGCGCGCGCGTAAGAAGAGCAGTCACTACAGGGATGTCGACTCTGAACACTATTCCTCGCTGGTGAAAGCGGTGGTGTCTATGAGAACCAGCTCTCAGACTCCAGAAAGTATTGAAAACGAAGATCAGTGGCTTTACGGAGCGATCGTGAAATGTAAGCCTCGGGAATGCAGAGCGCTGAGAAACCCGTGGCCTCTGTTGAACGATGTAAAACGTGTCCCTGATGCAGAGAACGTGGAGGGAATCATGACTCAGATAAGATTACACAGAGCTTCAGATCACGCCTCTATACCAAGTGTAACAAAAATACTCCAAAAGACAATGTCAGCCCAGCAAGTATTTTATTTGGAGAGATGGAAGAGAAGGAAGATTGCTGAACTTGGTGTGGAAGGTTTCAAAGAATACAGCAACAGTAGGTTTTCCACCATGGTGTCATCTGCATATTTTATTTTTGTGCCCAAGTAAAGCTGGAACCAGGAATTATCGAAGTGCCAGGAAGTTTGATCTTTGCCTGAATTTGATGGAACCACTCGTTTCTCTTTCAGTAGCAAAGCGAATGTTGTCTATTGTGTCTTTATTTGTGTGTGTTTTTTTTATTTTTTAGATCTTTTCACACAGGGGAAAGTGTTGCATGAAGCTGTTGAAGAAATTTTAACTGGAGAAAAATCCCTAACTGAATACCACGAATGTCTGGAAAACGTCTCTGGATATTTAGGAAGTCTCAGTTATGTGTTGGAGGACATTACAGGAGTCAAAGCCATCGAGAGTGTTGTGCACCATCGGCCCCTGCAGTACCTGGGCATTGTTGATTGTGTTGCCATGTACAAGTGAGAATCAGTTGTTTCAGTCCGGTAGTTTTAAAACTGTAAACATCACTGGATTACAGGTGAAAAAATACATTTCCAGTGGCTATTTTGATTCATTATTTTTAATGGTTATTGCCAAGCAAAATTACACTGCCTGATAAAAAGTCACTTTCATTTTTAATGGCATAATATTGATAATCTGATGTGAACATTAATGTCTATCCAGTTGCTTTAATTTCTTGCCAAGATCTTTTAATTATGATGAGTCTCAGACTGTTGCATAATTTTGTTTCAGAGATTCTCACTAGGGTTACCTTTTTCTACAGGTTTGTACTGTAGGCACTAGGCATTACTTCATATTCTTCTTACCCTGATGTACTTATAACCTGAAACAGGGTAAATCTGGACAGTGACACTGAAGTGGTCTTCTTAGGGCTGCAGTTTAGTCTTTTTGGCAGTTTTAGCAATATCCTTAGTTGTTTCTTTGATTCGTTTTGATGCAGGGCGTTAATTATTTCATCCTTCTAAAACAGTAAAATAATTTCCACAACCACAGTATTTGTCTTCCATCATGTTCGTTAAAGAAATGAGAAGCTACTCACTGCATCAATTAGGGTTAAATAACTTATTGCTAGCTAAAACATAAATTGCTTCAGTAATTATTCCGTAAAAGCCAAGGTGGTAACTTTTTCAGTATATTTTATAGAACACAAATGTCCATAATCCTACCATGAAAAGAAATAGATATGATTGTAACATTAATAAAAAAGGAATTATGTACTATGTAAACTATAAACATTAAACTATGTAAAGTATGACCATGAAATAAACTACACAGCCCTTTTGCTCATTCTATATATTTTGGCTATAACAACTAAAAATGTTCTTAATATACAGGAATTCCCTGTGTGCCATAGAATGGAAGACATCAGAAAAACCAAAGCCTTTACTTTACAACACATATGACAACCCCTTGCAGGTGGCTGCCTACATTGGAGCCTTAAACAGTGATACTAACTATAACTACCAGGTATGTTAATTCATATTTTTGTGAAATATTGTGAAATATTTCCCCCTCATTTGAATGTGCTGATAGTTATGTTCTAAATGTTTTTCTCCATCTGTAGGTGGACAGTGGATTAATTGTTGTTGCCTACAAAGATGGCTCACCAGCCCACTGTCACTTCCTGAATGCAGACCAAGTAGTACAGTACTGGAATAAATGGCTTTTCAGACTGGAGGAATATATGGAGCATGATATGTCAACCAGTTCTAGCTAATAGATCAGAAGCAACGGTGTTCTGTTGCAAAAAATGGTTTACAGACTCCATGGAAAGAAGTGTTTTATTTGATCAACACCTGTCTGGAGTTGTTTTTTTTTTATCTCCACAGATGCTTTATAAAATACTTTATTTACGTATTTTATATAATTTCTGCTATACATTAAAGTAATACTTGAACTAGTTTTTATTGAATGTTGTGGCTAATTTTGTGCAGCAGGAATGATCTCTGATTTATTGCTGGCATGTGGTTTCATCTCAAATAATGTAGTTATATGACCTCCTTTCTTGGCAATCATTTGTCATATTCATAAGCTCTAATTTTAGAATAGTGTTTTTATTTGTTGCATTGTTTGCATTTTAAATAAAATAAAATAAAAAACTTTTTTTCCCCCCCAGCAAGTTACTTGGTCCATAGATACCTATAGAAATGTAGGTAACAAAGTGGTAAAAGAAAATCCTGCCAAAAGAATTTTCTGGAAAGAAATAATATTAATAAATAAAACATTAATTACTGATCATTTTAATTCATATAGAATCATTAGTGATTAATGTGCTGCCTTGCTATTCTGTTTAAGTTAGTACAGACGTTTTAGAAAGATCAAGCAGCAGAGAAACACATGGAAACAATTAGGAAATATTTCATGTTTTCATCTTGGAACAGGGGAACATTTATCTGTAAGACACTTTTAGTGATTCTTCCCATTATAGCATTCTGCATTCTGAGATCATTTTCTTATCACCATAACAGTGCATATGTGCAAAATTATAGTCTTACTGTCAGTTCAGATCAATTTGGTTATTCTTCTCTGTTCTCCTCTGTCAGCAGTGTTTCAGCCCAGCCTACAGACCCTCTGTACACGGTCTATATACATTCACTATCCAGTTTATTTATTTACTAATTTGTGCAATTATTTAGTCAGTCATTTGGCAGCCTCGCCATGTATAAAAGCATTTGGGTACAAGCCAGCAGCTTCTGACAATATTCACATGAACCATCAGACAAGGAAAAACTATGATCTTTGTGACTGTGTTGGTGACATTATTGGTTCCCGGGTGTTTGTTTAGAGTATGAACTTGTGATCTGGGGTTTTCACACATACCCCAATCTCTAGAATTTAGTCAGAAAGCTGCAATAAAAAAAAGACTCCAGTGAGCAGCAGCAGTTCTACAGATGGAAATGCTTTGTTGATGAGGGAGGTCATCAGTAATTCACATAACAAATCGGTAAAATTGTGGTGAGCAGAGCACCCTGCTTTGTGTCGAGTACAGCCTGCAAGCCTGATAACTGATAACTATCGCAGACGGAGTTGTCCGCATTACCTGACATGGTACGTCCCACCTCGGTTTTGCCACGCTTTCCTGTGGTAACTCAGTGATAATATGACCATTAAACTTCAGGGATTGTAGAGAATTTCCTCTGTAAACACTGCTACAGCTTTTTCATCCTGTTTTCTACATGGGGATCATTGAGTATTTGCTAGACATATGGAACATAGTCCAGATAGACAGATAGTATTGATCTTAATCAACCTTAGTGATGTCACTAGTGATGTTCCAACACATTAAGTTTTTCCCAGAGAAAAGAAAAATACAGAAATACTTAGTTTGTAACCAAATTAACATAAATTTTGATCAGTAGTGTGATTTTATATGTAATACCCACTCATAATGATCACAATTTGATCCAATACTTACATTCAGTTAAATATAGTCACAGTAAAACGGTCTGAAAGATCATCACATCTAAAACAAGCCTTAGTCATTATTTATGCATCATGCATTGACGCATCAAATGTACATCTCCAATAATCCCCTGAGTTATCAGCTATGACTGGATCACCATATGACAAAACTTAATCAGACGACTGAATGCTTCGAGTCAACATACTTCAGTCACTTCAGATAATGTGGTTTTAAAAACTACCACTGTGGTATAAAGATCATACAAATACATTAAATTTAACTATTTTAATATTAGAACATAAATGTTGTCCAACCCTGTACTTTACAATATCAGATAACCATGGTTTAATTTAAAATTTCGAGATCAACCTAATTTCACTTAATTTCTTATAAAAATGAGAAATCTCATTCTCATCTACCCATTTCATGTTTCTTTTAACAGGTAAAAATAAACCTCTTCTAAAAAATATTTTTTTTATTCAGAACTGGTAAAGAACTGAAAAATACCAAACTGTCCCTGCTTGTGTTTTTTGACCTCAGTGAAGCTTTTAACACCACTGATACCATTTTCCTAGATGGACTAAAAGTAATGTTGGAGTAAAGGGTACAGCCCTCAATGGCTCAGGTCTTATATGACTTCATTTTCAGTTCGTAGATGCAATTGGTGACTTCCCAACACTTACTAAGTTAAAGTTTGGTGTTCCGCAATAATCCATATTAGACCGGCTGCTTTGCTTCAGCATAGACAGAGAAGACATCGGCTTTATAATGTTGAGGAATGTGTAAAGAACAGTGGATGCTTTATTAACTCAATTCTGACAAGCCAGAAGTATGCACTAAAATAATAAGCAATAACTAATCTTTGTTACTTTTACATTTTCTAATGCTCTCAATCTTTATTTTACAGACTATTGTTATTCTTACAACCATGTAATGTTTAAAGGACTTTAGAAGCACAATCCCAAGATACTATGGATATTCTCTCTCTCTCTCTCTCTCTCTCTCTCCCTCTCCACAGTATAGCTGACGTGTGTACTGCAGTTTCCCTTTTTCCCTGTGTAACATTCACTTTAGTCACAGTCAGCTGAAAAAAAACAGCTCTCAAACAAGTCATGAGACACAACTCATGATACAAATACTCAGGAAGATTTTTTTTTTTAACCATTATTATATTTGACCAAATTCTGAAAGGTACATGACTCACTGCAAACCATTTTGATAACATGTTTATTACTAAACAAAAAGTACAAATGTTTCTTTTTCTATCACAATAAAAATATTCCAATAAAAGTATTTTGTCATATTATTTAATAATTTCACATATATTCTAACTCCTAGTTTGCTCCCAGCCTCTCATAGCAGACAACTCAGCTGTCACTAATACAGTTAAGGAACCATTATAGTTTACACAAAGCTTCAAATCCCACCCCTAACCTACACAATCAAACATTTTCCATCAAATATCTTTTGCATTTTGTCAAAGACAGTATGAGGATGTGGTTTATTCCTTGTCAGCCAAATACAACGTCTATACAACTTTAGTTACCTCTTCTGATTCTTTGTAACTTAGACAATTTAAATTAAATATAAACTCCATTTCCCCAAAGATGCATGGTATTAAACGGATCAGTTTCAATGCATTAAACTTCGTGAACTGTAAAATTTGTGAAGCTGCATCTGGGTCACTCAATTGGAGAGGAAAATGAGAAGCACTTTTTTTTATTTGCAGTTTCTATAAGTTATCTATATTTCTATTTACATAAAATGTGTTTTATATGCTTTAGGGTATATGTATCTTCTGGTTATTCAATTTCAAATTCTAAAGAGAATCTGAAAATAAAAAGGGACATTTTTTTTCTTCTAATTCTCCAGAACTTCAGAACTACAGAAAAACAAGCCATTTACCTGTTTCTTCATGAATGCACGGAAAAGAAAATCAAAGGGAAACTAAAAAGGAAAAAATGCTTAATTATTTATGTTTAATTGCAGAACTGCAGAAGCAATACATCACAGCAGTTTCAGGAGAGTCGCACCAAGCCAGCAGCTTCAGATCAGAAGTAGCTTATGTGCAAATGTAGGTTGGAGATAGAACTCAGTCCTGCATGTTCAGTACAATATCTTCATACATTTCTTGCTGAAAACCCCACTGTTTTCCAATATGTACACACCAAGTTAATTGATATTGAGGAAGATGACATTTCGAAAATCACATTAAGGTCAGAGTTGGCAAAAGTACACACATCCTTCACTCAAGTACAGATACAGTGGTACCCCGCTTATCGACTTTAATCCGTTCCTTAAAACCAGTTGAAATGCGAAAAGGTTGAAGAGCGAATGTAATTATCCAATAAGAAATAATGGAAAACCAATTAATCTGTTCCCAACCTCCATCAATACCCATTTATTAAAATGTTTTGCCCTGTTTTTAGCAGTATTAATACAGGTACATAAATAATACTGTATATAATTGTTATGCAGCGTAATGATTGGAGGCAAAGCCGGAGCACAGTTCGCTTTGGTTTAACGAAAACACGGAGAGTTTAACACAAAAACACACACGGCAGTCCATAGAATCCCGGCAAATGAGAGAGAGATATCCGTGGTACACCCTGGAGGGGCAAGGTCCACGTGCGAATGCACGGTAATCCGTGGTGCGCTTTGGAAAGAAAGCGCAGCCGTGGAGAGTGCGCGGAGTCCGGAAAGGAAGAAACACATAGGAATACGTGTGACGGAAAACACAGACAAACATGCACCAAACACCTTCACATACCAACAGTAACCGACAAGGAGTGTGGCTGAATGAGGGGTTTATATAGGAGCTGGGGATGAGTGAATAATGAGCCCCAGGTTTGCATTATTGAAGCCGGGGGCTTCAGGGAAAGCGGAGGTTTTGACAGCCACCGAAGGGCACGTGGCAGGTGGATTTCTGACAATAATACAGTAAAAAGTATAAATTAAAAACATTACAAAAGTAAAAAAAAAAAAGTAAAAAAAGGTCGATAAGCGGGCATTTGGTGGTTCAGTGGGTGCAAATTTCGGTCGAAAAACTGTGAAAAGGTCGATGTCCGATCTGGTCGATAATGCGGGGTACCACTACTTGTTTTAAAATACTCTGGTAAAAGTTGAAGTACTGACTACACTTAGTTAAAGTGCATGTACTTAAATAAAAAGTAGTCATTACTACTAGCAGCTTTAGTGTCACGCTGGTAACTGGACCTCACATCATATTAATATATTAAAAAAAAAAACAACAACTTTTTTTCGGCTTCTCCCGTTCCTCCTCATGTTTGATTTGGCACATGTTTTTTACGCTGGATGCACTTCCTAACGCAACCCTCCCCATTTATCTGGGCTTGGGACCGGCACTGAAAGTGGCTGGGGTTGGTTCCCTGACCGGGGATCGAACCCGGGCCGCAGCGGTGAGAGCGCCGCATCCTAACCACTAGACCACCAGGGAAAAGCATATTAATATTTTAATAAAACTGAATTTAAAATTTTGTTATCTAATGAATGTAACCAGGCTGAACAACCACCATATAAAGCACAAGCAGAGAAAAGATGATGATGATCAGGTGATCAGGAAACTCTCTGTTCTCAGTCATGTTTACATCACTGACCCCCCTCTGTCTCATCCACGTTAGCCCCATATTTCTTGTTGCCTTCTGCCCTGCTTATTGTTAGCTTCATAAACTAGCCTGCGTCTGTGTTGTGTCAGAGCCAGGAAATGATACACCAGTGGTAGATTGAAAAAAGCAGTGCAATGACAAGAAATAGGTTGATGGTCATTTTGACACTTTCCCTGGTTGCATAAAAAGTCGAATTCCTGTGTCATAAATTGAAATAGTAATTTTTCTGTTTTAGTTTCCCTTTGATTTTCTTTTCTGTGCATCCACAAAGAAAAAGAAAAATTACTTGTTTTGAGATTCTCTTTCTAAAATGAAAATTTAAATTCCAGAATGTACATGGACCCTATATCCCATCAAATTAAAGCTTAAGGATAATTTGATTTGTAAGTTATTTTAATCAAATAATGGTGACAACAACTTTTGTCTGTGGTGCTACCAGTATTTAAAGTAATGTTCTGATTTGTTTTAAATACATAAACACATACACAGACACATTTTGAAGATACTCTGCTTGTTGAATTGAGTCTGAATCTTTTTAACAGCAGTTAATCTTGCCATACCTGAGTAGCGATTAAAAAGTATAATTATAAATGTAATAAGGCAAGATGAAATGTTCTTGTTTGTCTGGAATGTTCCTCCAAAACCAGACTTTTCTCAGATTGAAGCTGCTGTAATGATGATTGCAAGATCAAGGAGAATTTTTAAAATATTGATACATTCTATTTATCATAATTTAGATAACAGCATGTCCAATCTGCAAGTAATCATCTTAAAACCATAGACTCGTGTGCGACTCATGAAAATTCCCAAATTTTCTACCTCTTTGAGGTAGAGCAGGAACATGCAGGTTTGGCTATATCTTGAACCCAATTACATATGTATTTAGCAATGCACAAATTATTTGGAAAACAAATGTGCAAACATTTTACAATATACTAGAATTTACTGCTGCAAGGTAGAAGTACGTCACTTGCCACTTCAAATAAAGAATGAATATTTAAACCTGCACAAACAGCAATACATGGAGTATAAACCTGCTCTTAAAATAAAAAATATCAGTAAACTTGCTATCTAAAATATTTAAAAAAATCCATAAAAAGTGTATTTCATTACTGAGCCTAATTATACCATTTATAAAGTTTAAGACTGAAGATATAAATATTAGTCAAAATTTCCCTCAATTAAAGGTATCAAATAGCAATCATTGAGAATTCAGTGAAGCTACATGTAAACACTTAAAATAAGATCATTTTAAAGAACTACTTAAAGCTTGCTACAGTCATAAAATATAAACAAGCAAAACTGAAACGGCAGAACCTACTGCAAGCCCCGCTGCCAGGAAGAATGACATGATCACACCAGCTGGTTCTGCCATGTTCCGTGGCACAACTTTGGGCCCATACATCATGGTCAGCGTACCCAAATATCCATTGGAGAGCCCCAGCAGGCAAACAAACAACACAGGGAAGATGTCATGGGCGAAAAATACTTGGTGCAAATGATACCGAGGCTGGTAGTTGCAGAACATAAAGAGCGGCACTAACACACTCCTGCAAACCACAAGGATCGGCAAGACAGGGCTGGTCGGGCCAGGAACCTGCAGCCAAACAGTCATTTGTCTACCACAGAAGTCTGCCACGTTGTACAAAAGGAAGCTGGTGAATGGAACAAAGTAGGTGTTGCTCCAGGGGCTACCGGAGTCTTTATCCACTGACTGGATCCCTGAGGAGATCGCTGGAAAGATGGTGATAGAAACAAAGAAGACCCAGAAGACATATAAGCTCAGTTTCCACATTTTTCTCATGATTGGTTTGAGTAGGGGCACAGAGTTGACAGCTGGGCTGCTTGTGGATTCTGGAGTGGATAGAGAGCTATCAGATGTGGTGGCAGTACCTGTACAGGAAGCATCCAGGTAGTATCTGTAGCAGAGGTAGAGAGAAAAGATATTCATATGCACGTGGGCTCATTAATAATTGGACAGTGACACAGTTTTCTTAATTTTGCCTCTGTACATAACCACAGTCCATATGGAATGAAGCAAAATCTGATTGAAATGTAAACTTCCAGGTTTTATTTCAGTTACTAACAAAAACATTACATTATTTTACAGCCATTTTACCATGGTCCCTCCATTTTTACAGGCTTAAAAGTAACTGGACAAAGTAACAATTTCAATTATAAGAATTATTTTTCATACTTAGATGTACAAACCTGATTCCAAAAAAAAGTTGGGACACTGTACAAATTGTGAATAAAAAAGGAATGCAATGATGTAGAAGTTTCAAATTTCAATATTTTATTCAGAATACAACATAGATGACATTTTAAATGTTTAAACTGAGAAAATGTATAATTTCAAGGGAAAAATATGTTGATTTTAAATTTCATTTTCCAACATGACATTTCAAACACCTCAAAAAAGTTGTTTTTTCAACTGTCAGGTCTTCTTTGTCGCATTTTTCTTTTTATGATTCGCCAAATGTTTTCTATGGGTGAAAGATCTGGACTGCAGGCTGGCCATTTCAGTACCCGGATCCTTCTTCTACGCAGCCATGATGTTGTAATTGATGCAGTATGTGATGCAGTATGCAGGCTTCTGAACTGAGCGCTCATAACAACTTGGGTTGTCCTTATCCTCTTTAATTTTCCACTTTGCCACAGTCCATTTTAAATGAGCCGTAACCCAGAGAAAATGGCTGCGCTTTTTTTTTGACCTATAGAGTTTTAGCTGGCAACGGCAAATGGCACGGTGGATTGTGTTCACCGACAATGTTTTCTGGAAGTATTCCTGAGCCCATGTTGTGATTTCCATTACAATAGCATTCCTGTATGTGATGCAGTGCCATCTAAGGGCCCTAAGTTCACGGGTATCCAGTATGGTATTTCGGCCTTTACCCTTACACACAGAGATTGTTCCAGATTCTCTGAATCTTTGGATGATATTATGCATTGTAGATGATGATAGCTTCAAACTCTTGCAATTTTTCTTTGAGAAACTCCTTTCTGAAATTGCTCCACTACCTGTCCCAACTTTTTTGGAATGTGTAGCTCTCATGAAATCCAAAATGAGCCAATATTTGGCATGACATTTCAAAATGTCTCACTTTCAACATTTGATATGTTATCTAAATTGTATTGTGAATAAAAATCTTTTATGAGATTTGTAAATTATTGCATTCCTTTTTATTTACAATTTGTACAACTTTTTTGGAATCGGGTTTGTAAGAAACAAGAAAAATGACAGCGGTTTACAGCCCTAGCACTGCCCAACTGTCACTGCTGGACCCTTGAGCTAGGTCCTTATCTCTGGGTATAGGGCTGACCCTGGGCTCTGACTCATACTTTTAAATGTGACAATTAAAAGCTTCTGTTTCCCACTGTTCAGAAATATGGCAATGAAAAAGGCATATAAATCTTTGTCAAATGAGTGTAGACCCAAAATACCTGGTCTAAATGTTTTACCTGTTAAAACATTTCTATAAATTTCTTTTAAAGAAAGTTTCAAGCTTTACTTCTTTACTACTTCGTACTTAAATATATACACTGTAAATTTCTATCTCTTGCCTGCAAGCATTTAACTGTTGCTCATACATAAATTGTACTTATCGACCTGCATATTTTTATGTCAAAACACATTTTGCATCAAGTGCTGATTGCAAAGCCACATCAGCGTCATGAAACCAAGTCTTTTTGCTGACCGCCTACGGTTGAAACTAGACATAATTCTAAAGCAATGCTTCCTTATTTCACTCTTACTTTAGCAGTCCCCCCCCTCCCATACTTCCCCCTAAAGAGTGTGAACTACATGTACTCACAAGTGACATAATACCTTGTATTATTTTACTGTTATTTGTTGTTACAGATTTTGTGACTTTAATCTGATTTCTGACAACCTTAGGAGATAAGATAGTGCTTTTCAGTTATTAGTTAAATTGTGGTTTTATGAGGAAGTATTTACAATTGACAAGCAGCATGAAAATAAATGGAAATTACTTCTTTCTGAAATGTTTTAGATTGTAAGGTTTCTTTTAAAAAGAAGGCAACATTCTGTTATGTCCTCAGTAGCAGGGTAATGGAGGTTAACACACCTGGAGTAGGCCAGTTTGGGCAGCAGTAGGTACACGATGATGCAGAACAGGATGAAGATGTCAGCAGTTAGGAAGTAAGCCAATGCACTGCTGGTTACATCACTTGCTGCAGCCAGATCCACTATGGAGGCTACTGCACTCAGCGTGCCACCCATTGCTTGACCTGCGTTCACATTTTGGTACAATAATGTCAGCATCAAAAACAAAAAAAGAATTTTTCTGATGTAAAAAAATATCTAGGTATACCTATTTGGGATAGATTTGTATGTAAAATCTCAAAAATATTTAAAGGTAAAAAAAGTACACACAACTTCAAGTTCATAAAATTCATCTCCTCAGCTCATTCATCAAAATTGCCAGATGCATGATACAAGATAAATGACACAAAAATCATCCAATTATCTAATGAAACTATTAGGAAAATTATCTATGATAGCAGCCTCACTCATGTATACAATCGTGACTGTATTTTACTATAGTTACAGTTTTCTACAAATGCATATGAAAGGCCTTCATTTAGAACTGACAGCTAACAGGTTTTGCACAATCCCTGCCCTGAATAAACTTTTGCACATCACAAAAGTACTATATCTATTCAAGCCCTACAATTATAAAGTATTTTATTTATGTATGTTTGTTTCTCCTCCCTGCATGAAATTTACTCAAGTATAAACATTTCTTTTAGTCAGTTCTAATATTTGTTATAAACTGCATGTTTATAAATGACTAATAAATCTATAAATTCTTTAACTGGTAAAAACATGGATTAGAATTTGATCTTTAACTGCAGTTTTACCTGATATGAGAGCTTGTGAAATCCTCATGGGGAAATGTGCACTAATGCCAAACATGCTTCCACTGAAAAAATTGGAGGCTCCACTGACCAGTGCAACACTGGCCAGAGTACCAGCTAGAAACTTCTCTCTACAGTCAGACACATCCACCTTCACCAGCACCGTAGTGACGATGAACACAAGCAGGATCATGGCCAAAGACAAAAGAACTCGAACATCAGAGGACACCCTAGTCACACACAAACACACCGTTTTATGCAAAAAGGGATAAAATGCAGTGTTGCATCATCCACTTTTCAAATAATTTTATTACTTTGATTTCTAAATTTGTTTAAGCTGGTTGATCTAAAGAGCTAATTGCATTTAACCTCTGCAGTGTAACAGACAACTGGCAGTTTCAACATTCCTTTAATGATTGACTTAGCTACAGCTAAGTAAATGCAATCCAAATGTGTTACCTTGCTAAAGTTTGGGCTAAAATTCTCTTCTCAAAAATATCTCAAACACCATATCAAGCAGAAATTAAAAGCTTGTTATATTATCTATGATATATAACCTATTGTATCATTTTTAAATGCAATAGTCAATTTCTCGATAACAGGAGGCTGACACATAGTGGACAGGGACTGAATGTATGGATTACCTGTTTACTAGGAAGTAGTTGAAGACTAGACACAACACAGAAGGAACAGTGGAAGCAATGGTAAGGTAGCTCTCAAAGAAATCCTGAAAAGAAATAGAGACAGAGAAATCTAACAATTTCTAATTTATTAGAAAACAAATATTTAAATATATTAAAAGTAGTGAGGAAATTGCGATTTAAAAGTTAATAATGACAATAGACCACTCATTCATTACCTAGTTTCTTTATGAACAATAATTACCAGTTTACAATGTTGTACAAAGTGTACAGATAAAAAAAAATATTATATTATAATTAATATTAATAAAATAGTATATAAAAAAATAGAAATATGTGAACAAGAATGATTTGTTCAATAAAGATCGGGTCAATAACACTGATTCATACAACAATAAAAAAAAATTAAAAAAAAATCACAAACACACAAGTGCATGGACATACTCACGCTGAGATCAGTGTGGAGCTCTTGGTGGCTGGCCAGGCTGGACCTGTTATTTAGCTTGTAGAGCCAGTAATGCTTGGCTGTGATGAAGAAGTTCCATGGCAGCAGTGAGCCAATGCCCAGGATAAAAAATATGCCATAGACAAGGCAGTAAGAGTCATGTGGCCGGTGGCGTGCAAGCAGGGGTGACATCCCTCCCTCATCCTCAAGGTTGACCTCTGATCTCTCGTCATCAGACATGATGGGGTGAAGTGTTCAAATGTGTAAGCAATTCAGACTGCCTTATAGGTGCTTCATACAGTCCATCCTTGATAGAGAAATCAATTGCAAAGGGTAATGGAAAGAGAGTAAATAAGGAGAACAAAATGTAAATTAAATTAGTGATATGCTCAACCTTGAACAACAATGAAATTGTACACCACCACAGAGGATTTAAAATGAAGCAATCAAGACATGATTTAGGTGGTGTTCAAATAAAGTATTAAATATAAATGTACATTAATAGTGCACAACAGAATTTAAAAACAGTTTAGCTTGTTTCTGATTCTTTATGTCAAGTTCAGTGGACATCATGATTTTCTGCCATTCTGCATTTTCTAAATCACTTTTTTTTATATTGTCCAATCATCATTGACCCAGCCATTAGGGAGGCACAAGCCAGTGCACTCTTTGTGCCGGTCCCAAGCCCGGATAAATGGGGAGGGTTGCGTTAGGAAGGGCATCCAGCATAAAACATGTGCCAAATCAAATATGCGGGTCACGGTTAAGAATTTCATACCGGATCGGTCGAAGGCCGGGTTACCAACGACCGCCACAGGTATCGTTAGCCAACAGGGTACCGATGGAAATTGGGCTACTGTTGGCCGAAGGAGGAGAAGGAGAGGAAGGTGCACACAGGTGGATTATGTTCTTTGTAGGAGATGTACATGTAAATACGTTATGTATTTGTGGATTTAGAGAACGCGTACGAGGAAGTCAGGTGTGTCAGAGAAGTATGTGAGGGTGGTGCAGGACATGTATGAGAACAGTGTGACAGCAGTGAAGTGTGCAGTAGGAATGACAGACTGGTTCAAGGTGAAGGTTAAACTGCATCAAGGATCGGCCCTGAGACCTTTCCTGTTTGCGGTGGTGATGGACAGGTTGACGGACGAGGTCAGACAAGAGTCTCCCTGAACAATGATGTTTGCAGATGATATTGTGATTTGTGGTGAGAGTAGTGAGCAGGTTGAGAAGAGCCTGGAAAGGTGGAGGTACACGCTGGAGAGAAGGGGAATGAAAGTCAGTAGGAGTAAGACAGAGTACATGTGTGTGAATGAGAGGGAGGGCAGTGGAGTGGTGCGGTTACAGGGAGAAGAGGTGGAGAAGGTGGAGGAGTTCAGGTACCTGGGGTCAACAGTGCAAAGTTTTGGTGACAAGGTGAGGAAGGAGAGATTGAGATGGTTTGGACACGTGCAGAGGAGGGACATGAGTTATATTGGTAGAAGAATGCTGAGGATGGAGGAAGGAGAAAAAGAGGAAGGCCAAGGAGGAGGTTCATGGATGTGGTGAGGAAAGACATGCAGGTAGTTGGTGTGAAAGAGGCAGATGTATAGGACAGGGTGGTATGGAGATGGATGATCCACTGCGGCGACCCCTAATGGGAGCAGTCGAAAGAAGAAGAAGATCACTAAATCTGCCATGCTTGCACTGTCAGACCATATGTCACTATCAGTGGTAGCTCAGTAACAGAAAAAAATAAAATAATAAAATAAAAAATCACTGGACTTCTGATCAGAAGGTGGTTGAAAAAAAATTAATTAAAATTAAAATAAAAATAAAAAAAAAAAAAATAAATAAATAAAAACACAAAAACCATTTGGTCTACAAATTTACCAAAAAGGAAGTGACTAATTTGAATTAACCTCACATCACTTGATCTCATATTATTTAATAGAATTTTACAAAAATGTACATGTAAATAAAAAAATCATTGTCTGAAGTAACATCAATTGATGATTCTTTGAAAATTGCTGAGAAATGTAGGTACTGACAGGTACAGACCCTGTATAATACATTTGTAATCTACCAAACAGGAAGTAAGCAATGCTGAAATTCACAAAAAAATGGTCACATATGTAACTTCTGCAACATTCAGCAGAAGTTATGAAACAAGACTTGAAATGAATTGCTACTTGAGAGGGTTGTAAAAACAGGAAGATTATATCAGCAACAGCTCGGTTGTCACTGGTCTTCTAGCAGTGCTAAAAGGTATTTTAGAGCTTTTTAGTATTAGGGACCCCGATGTTTTATCTTTTTATTTTTTTTACTGTCTGAAATGCCCCAAAAGTGTTTTAGATTGGTGTCTTCTGGATGTAATCATGGCAAAAGCTTATGAGGGAAAACCAGGATAAGCTAATATCTAACAACAACAGTAGATTTACTGAGTTCTTCACTTCTCTATGCTGGTTTCTATCAGATTAATGTACTGTATTTGTAAAGGTACATAAATAAAAGTCTTTTTTATAATAAAACTGAAATTGAAACAAACATTTGGCTACAAATTATCTAAAAAAACTTGTTCTTTAATTTCTCAGACCAAAAATAAAAAGCAATGATCAATAACCTGGTTTTAAATGTGTACTACCTGTGGAAAGCTTGTCTTGTCTGACTTCCATCAACCATTCTGTTTGACCTGTCTAAAATAACAAAATGAAAAAACATAAATAAATAATCCAATTAAAGGAAAAGTAAAATTACTATTCAAAAATGTAATAATAGATTTTTCAAAAATTATTACTTGGACAAGATTTATTTCAATTTATAAAATAAATATAGTGCATATTTTTTGTATTGTTAATAGATACAGTTTTATGCATTTTCATAATGACTAGTAATAAATATCAGCTGCTGAACATTTTCAACATGCTAGGTAGAAGTGTAAACATAGCTCCCTGCCATGCTTGCCAGAAAGGCAATGTTAAGCATTTGAAAAGTGCAGCATATTCTTATTTTATCAATGTGCAGGTCTGACAAAAAAACCACCAATGAGGGATCTCAATGTTCTACAAGATTAATGTAACTGAGTATAGGCAAAAACTCCAGAAGATTTACACCTAGAAGCTAGAAGGCAACCCACAACAATATAGGAAGCACACAGAACACCTGTTCTGTGTCTGGTCATCCCAAAGCTTAAGAAAGCTCAACAAATGTTGCAATAGATAAAGGCCACAGTGGTTTTAATCTTGTCAGCGAAGAAAAGAAATGACAGCAAGTGTCTGTGCGCTTCCTTCTTACTTAATCGTTGTTTGCTTTTTTCAGTTCAGTTTTTTCCTTGTGTGCTCATTTGCTAAGCTGAACAGGCAATCTGTTTTTTTTTTTCAACGAGCTCCACCTCTTATTCCATATGCAGAATCAGCCAAAAAACAGCTAATGCCATCTGACTAGAGCTAACTTGGGACCGTGATGGCACTTCCAGCAGAACTTGGGACCGCGTCTTCGCTTCCAGAGGATCCATGTAGCGCAACTGCGCTTCCGGAAGTGTGGTGTCCCCTTCGAAGCCGGGCGGTGGTACAACCTCCTCTTCAAGGCCAGGCGGCGTACGACGTCCCCTTTCGAGGCCGGGCGGCGGAAGACGTCCCCTTCAAAGCCGGGCGGCCGTACGACGTCCCCTTCGAGGCCGGGCGCCGGTTCGACGTCCCCTTCGCGGCCGGCCGGCGCTGCCCTGGAGCGGAGCGGTGCGCTCGGCGGAACACTGGATGAGAGATGCCCTTGTTGCTCCCAGTAACTGCTTCCGATGAAGCCACACCCAGGAGAGAGATGAGGAACACGATCTTGGCTCGTTTGGTGGGGAATTGGGATAATTAATGCTGGGAGCGGTTGAGAGAGAGCCGCGAAGGGGGCATGGCAGGAGGATTCCTGACAGTAGTATGACATGTAGAGAAATGCTTTTTTCGACTGTCCATAAAGAAAACACACACACATATATCTCTCTCTCTCTATTATATATATATATATATATATATATATATATATATATATATATATATATATATATATATATATATATATATACACACACAGTGAAACCCCGTTGTACAAGCAACCTATAGTACGAGCAAACGGAGATACGAGCAAACTCGCTCGCAAAATTTTACCCTGTTTCACGAGCAAATTTTGAAGGCACGAGCAAACCCACGCTGCCGGTTCCCCGTTTTCGGTGGAGGGTCGCATTAGTTGCTTAGTTGATGACGTATCACTCGGTTGCTCTCGTTGTTCAGTGCAGCAAAAACATAACAGTAGCAGCGGGGGAGTGGCCGAGCGGCGGTTTGTGAATGGAGGGCGGGTCCGGGAGCAGATAGGCAGGGGATTGCTTTACCTTGAATTTATTAATGTGACCTAATGACTGTTCTCTCTTTTCAAGTGATCGGATTGTGCATTTAAGGAGGAGAGCGTGTGTGTGTGTGTGTGTGCGTGCGCAGTGGGGCCGTGCTGCGTGGGGCACTAAGTAGACCGACACAAAAAAACAACAAATAAAAGTGGCTCCCGTATTCATACGCTCTCCCACAGTAACTTTTTTTAGTTTTATATTTTTATTTCACTAGAAATCTTGAAAAATGTCTCCCAAGAAAATCAGTGATGGTGCTGTGAAAACGAAAGTAAATAGAATTACCATAGAAACCGAGAAGGTTACGAGCATGGTGCGCGTCTCACACTCGCAATCAAACACTACCACATGAGTAAGTGTTAAATTATGTTTAAATTATGTTTATATTACGGTAATTTGAGGTGTATTTAGTTAAAAAAAAAAAAAAAAAAAAAAGCATTTCCAAAAAAAACTATATTTTGCAGAAAACACTCATCAAAATTTGAGAACAACAATGACTGTAGCATGGAAAAAGATTACAACAAAATTTTCTGAAGGTTACAACAGTCAGCAATTAGTAGGAAGTGTACAGGCCTCTGCTCTGAATGACTTCAGCACATCTGCGGCCACAGGACAGCACTAGTCTCTCACACTGCTCTGGTGTGATTTTGGTCCACTCTTCTTCCAGTCTCCTCCACAGTTCTGGGACTGTAGTGGGTTTCTTGGCCATAACTTTGTCACCAAAGATTTTCCAGAGGTTCTCTATTGGGTTGAGATCAGGACTCTGGGCAGGCCATGTCATTATTTCAATGTTTTCAGTTTCAAGGAACTGCGTTACCTGTTTTGCTGTGTGACATGGAGCGTTGTCCTGCATGAACACTCCTCCACTTTTCACTGACTTCTTTACACACTTTGGGTTCAGTCTTTCTCCAGTTTGTTGCTGAACATAATGTTTCCCATCGGACCCAAATAAATTAAACTTGCTTTCATCACTGAAGTGAACTTTGGATCAGTTCTCCTCTGTCCACACAACATGCTCCTCAGCAAAGCTTAGTCTAGCCTTTTGATTCTTTCTGCTAATGAGAGGTTTGGTCACTGCAGAGTGGGCTTTCAGTCCAAATGCTCTTAAACGTCGAGACACTGTATGACGAGACAGATCCTTACCCTGCTCAGCGCTGAACTGGTAAGCAATTCCAGCTGCAGTGTGGAAACGATTGCCCATTGAGATCCTCCGCAGTATCCTGTCCTCTCTTGTATTTGTCTTCCATGGACGACCAGCCTTCTTGGCGGACTTGAATAAGTTTGTGATGTTGTAAAGATTCAATATTCTTGAAATCACAGATTTGGAACGACCAACTTGTCTTGCTATGGCTGATAGGGTCATCCCTTTGGCCTTCATCTGGACAACCTGCTGCCGGAGGCTTTCAGTCACTTTAGAACGGCCCACCATCTTGCAGAGTCAGTGAAACTGGAAGTTAGGCTGCCAGTTAAATAGGGGTTTACAGATAATCAAGGAAATTAGCACCAGGTACCAGATTAACACCAATAACTGGGAGGTATCTGAAAGCGTTCTCTAATTTTGATCAGTGTGTTTTCTGCAAAATAATGTTTTTTTTTTTTTAAATGCCTTAGTTATTTTGTGGAAAAGGTGTTCTGGTAGCATGGTATATACAGGACAAAAACTCCTTCAACTGTTAAGCAGTGAAGATGACATTATTTCAGAATTGTTCAATTGTTTATAAATTGTTCTCAAATTTTGATCGCCAGTGTGTGTATATATATATATATATATCTCCACAGTGGTGCGCTCCGGGAGCGCGGTCCACGAAGTTCTGTGAAAGCAGAGACAGTTCGTGTAGATCAGTGGTGGCCAACCAGTCAGAGACCAAGAGCCACATTTTTTACTGTGCTACTGCAAAGAGCCACATCATACACATGGGCACACATGAACATCACCCATCCCTTCCTCTGACACACACACACACACACGCCTTTTGCCTTGGCACCATCACTGGAAAACTTTCTTGCCTTTTCAAAAACGTCCTCTACAGACGGAGTGCGCATGCTCGGATTGACTTTACTTTTCCGCGCCGCGTTCTTCTCATATTTAGAATGGCAATCAGGATGTTTGGACTTCAGGTGATAAATTAGACCCGACGTGGAGAAACTCTTTGCAGATACACCCCCTCTTGAAATTTCAGCATTGCATGTTTTTCAAATCTCTATCCGCACACTGCAGACATGTTGGCTCTTATCCAGATAACTGTGTGCTGGCAGCGCTTTTTTATTGCGTCATTACAGTTGTGTTTCGGCCGCGTTGTTTCGGTGATTTAGGTATTTCGGGCAGCAACAGATAAACGTGGTGCAGACAGCGTGAACATGGAAAACACCAGGATCAGGGTAATCTGGGGTGCCGTTGAGAGAATGCGGAGTCTGAGAAGAAGGGTACGTAGCGGGATACGTATACGCGATTACACAGACCGCCATGAACCAACACAACCATGCACAAACAATAACGGACCGCGAGTGTGTGGAGGTGAGGGGCTTAAGTAGGAGATGGGGTGAGTGACTGAATGAGAGTCAGGTGTGTGTGATCAGCAGGACTGCGAGGAGCGCAGGGTGCTTCGGGGAATGCCGAATGCCTGAGGTAGCTCAGTGGTTAAGGTGCTGGGTTACAGATTGGAAGGTCGGGGGGGTCAAGCCCCAGTATCGCCAAGCTGCCACTCTTGGGACCTAAGGACTTTAACCCTCTGTGCTCCGTATCATGGCCGACACTGCGCTCTGACCGCAGCTTCTGAGCAAGCTGGGATATGCGAAGAACGAATTTCATTGTGCTGTAATGTATATGTGACACATAATGGCTATTCTTCTCTAATGGAGGCTTATGCAAACTGGAAAGTTCAAGATTAGGTCCTCGTTTTTTTTTTTTTTTTATATCTATCTATATCTCTATATCTCTATATATCTATATCTATATCTATATCTATATATATATATCTATATATATATATATATATATATCTATATATATATATATCTATATCTATATATCTATATATATATATATAAAATGTAAATAAAACAGAATTTAATTATATGCAAATATCATATACCTGTAGTTTATTCACAATAGAACATATAAACCATATCAAATACAGAAACTGAGTAAATGTACCATTTTAAGGAAAATCTGAAAATTTGTGACAGTGCAACAAAAGCCAGGAAAAGTAAGAAGAATATATTAGAGAGGCAGAGTCTCTGAGAAATAAAATGGGCAGAAATGTACCAATTTCAGTATAATGTTCCTCAACCAAAAATCTACAGTATATAATATGATCAAAAGATTTCAACAATCTGTAGAAATGTCTGGGTGAAAGTGATAAGGGTAAAAATCAATACTGAATGCTCATGATCTTTAAGCGCTCAGGTGACACTGCATTCAATGAAAATGGAATGATAACGGTTAACACTGCATGGGCTCAGAAACACATCCAGGAATCATTGTGAACACAGCTTTCTGTGTCATCCACAAATGCAGGTTAAATCTCTGTCATTCAAAGAAGAAGCCATATATAAACATCCTATTCTGTTCGCCAGTGCACTCTTAGTGCTGGTCCCAAGCCCAGATAAATGGGAAGGGTTGTGTTAGGAAGGGCATCCAACGCAAAACGTGCCAAATCAAATATACGGATCACCAATCACAATTTCATACTGGATCGGTCGAGGCCCGGGTTACCAACGACCACCACAGGTATTGTAAGCCAACAGGGTAGCTATGGAAATTGGGCTACTGTTGTCTGAAAGAGGACAAGGACAGGAGGAAGATGCCTACAGAGACAGCAGGAAAAGGAGAAGTGGAGGAGAGTGGAGGTTAGGGTGGGTACTTTAAGTGTTGTTACTATGACTGGTAAAGGTAGAGAGATAGCTGATATGATGGAGAGGAGAAAGGTAGATATTTTGTGTGTTCAGGAGACCAAGTGGAAAGGGAGTAAGACCAGGAACAGGAACTGTTCTAACATGGTGTGGATGGAAAGAGAAATGGTGTAGGGGTGATTCTGAAGGAAGGGTACAGTAAGAGTGGAGTGGAGTTTCTAAAAGAGTGATGAACGTGAAGCTGGAAGTAGAAGGGGTGATAAATGTCATCAGTGCCTATGCTTCATAAGTGGGTTGTGAAATGGAGGAGAAAGAAACATTCTGGAGTGAGTTATATGAAGTGGTAGATGGTGTACCTAGGAATGAAAGATTGGTGATTGGGGAAGACTTTAATGGGCATGTAGGTGAAGAGAACAGAGGTGATGAGGAGGTGATGGGTAGGTATGGTTTAAAGAAGAGGAATGTGGAAGGGCAGATGGTGGTAGATTTTGCTAAAAGAATGGAAATGGCAGTGGTGAACACTTATTTTATGAAGAAGGAGGATCATATGGTGACATAAGAGTGTAGGAAAGTGCATATAGGTGGACTATGTTGTGTGTGACTAGTGATGAGAAAAGTAGGCAGGAGTACAAGAAGATGTGGCAGCAGGTAAAGACGGATGTGGCGAAAGCCAAGGAAAAGGCATATGAGGAGCTGTATGAGAAGTTGGACACTAAGGAAGGAGAATGGGATTTGTACCGATTGGCCAGGCAGAGCGACCGAGCTGGGAAGGATGTGCTGCAAGTTAGAGCAAATTGAGGATGGAGATGGAAATGTGTTGACTAGCGAGGAGAGTTTGTTGAGGTAGTATTTTGAGCAGCTAAAGAATGAGGAAAATATGGAAGCATTTTATATTGAACGCAAGGCAATGGGAGCATTTTATATAAAAAAATGCAAATTAGCGGAGCTTGTATGGCATGGATGTACCACAGGATGCACAAGCACATGAAAAGAAAACACACTGATCACATCGCATCACATCACATCATTTAAAACTGGTATAGTTTAATGAATTGCTATTGTGTAAACTGTTTGTAACTTCGGGACAGTCGCACTAATCTGTTCTGTTGTGACTCGCGAGCATCAGGTCGGGCAATCAGCTTGCGAGCATCATAGAAATGGATTTAAATAAAACGGTGCGAACAAACACTAAATCTAAAAGCATCAAGTAACAGCAGCATTAAACATTTACATTTTAGTCACTGTTGTGGTTTTCACCGAAAGATTACGCATTTGTACAAAAATGCATAATTTTTTCTTTTGTTTTAATCAAGCCTGTTAGCTTGCTGTCTTTCTCCGTTCCATTCTCTTTTCATAGCATTTGTCAACAGTACAACAGTAACTTGTATTTAAACATGATTTACTGCAGCTTGACTACGTTTAAATGGTTGTTTTCAATGTGTGTATATTTTATTTATAAAAATTATTTATTATATATTCCATATGCTTCAAAACTGAACAAAATGTTTGTGTATTTTTTAAAACAAAAACTGTCAAAATAATGTATAATTTTATATTGATTTTTTTTTTAAGCACAGTTCCTATTTGATACAGCACAGATATTGATTAGCACATATTGCTTCACCTTTCATACTCAAATGCTATTTTTTTTTTTTTTTAACAGAAACGAAGAATGTGGTTCCCTCAGCACTGTTAAAAAAGAGAGTTGTGACACTGCCACAGATTTCCATGATAACTGGGAATGCGAAAAGCTTGCCAAGGGTCAACTGATTATTATTGATGGTAAGTTATTGACGTACATTAACATAATTAGCTCATCTTTAGTGATTACATTTGTTTTTAAAGTTTGCAAGAAACCTACCAGATTAAAACTTTCGTTCGGCTTCTCCCGTTAGGGGTCGCCACAGCGGATCCTCCGCACGTTTGATTTGGCACATGTTTTTACGCTGGATGCCCTTCCTAACACAACCCTCCCCAATTTATCCGGGCTTGGGACCGGCACTGAGAGTGGCTGGGGATGGTTCCCTGACCGGGAATCGAACCCGGGTCGCAGCGGTGGGAGCACTTAACCACTAGACCACCAGGGGAGGAAACCTACCAGATTAATACACTTAATTTCAAAGAATTGTAACCAGCTCAAATAATAACAGGGTAGCTTGTATTTAGCATGGCTGTTCCTTGGTTGATTCAGTCATTGCACACATTTTTGTTATACAGTGCATCAGCTATGGTTGAGAGGATCATTATAAACATGGGGGAAATTGGATTTATTGCTGATACGTTTAACTGTATTTGTTTCAGCTCAGTGTACATAATAACCTGCCAACTGTATATATGCTAATAAGCATAAGGAAATACCAGGAATGTTGTAAGACATGGAGTTAAAACAGCATACCCCACTAACAATTATCTGAATGACCGTCTGACAAACATGTCCAATTAGTTTGAGGTTAAGGGATGTTTACGCATAATTGCTTTAAGATAGGTGTTTTTTTATACTAATTTTGTGTTGAAGAGATGGTCCTAATGCAGTAAAAGAAATAGAAAAATGCCTACTGAGATTGCATAATATTATGGTAAGTCTAAGTCTAGTGAGAGAAAACGTTACTGAAAACAACCATGGCATGTGGAATATGAATATCTTTTCTCTCTTTCACTCTCTTATGCACTGAAGTCATATTGTTAAAAGTGATAAATTTAAACTGCACAAGAGCCTCATGTTTTCTGGTGAAATTGTCATAAATATTTAACAGAAAAAATAGCAGAGAGTTGTAATTTCTCTTAATTTTCCTATATGAAGTCAAATGAGTTTCTATAAAGAATGCCCACACTTTGCAATTGTTATGCATGCCGATGTGTCTTTCCATAGGATAAAATTACGATGCGAGTAATTACTACCAAAAAAGAAGGAGAAAAGCTTGTCAGTGTATTAACTAGGGGTGACCCCAAATAGTCGAGGATTTAAGCTTCGATTTCACAGTCGAATCTTTACAGGTGTTATAAAACAAGCTTGCACAGGCGATTTAGCCGATTCAATGTGATGTGTCGACGTTTTGTCACTTGACAGGAAGTTTTGGTCGCTTTGTTACAAATCTGTGTCTGTGTGTGGTGTGTGAGAAAGAACACACACACACACACACACACACACACACACACGACCTTGACTTGACAGTTCTGATTCGACTATGTAAATCCATAGTCGGGGACACCTTTAATATTAACAGCCATGAGTAATGTCTGATTTTTATACAATAAGTTATAAAATATTGAGATTTTGATGTAAAGACCTGGGTGGATAACGAGCTCCTTGACATTTTAAACTCACGTAGATTCGGGATATAGAGGAAGATAATTTACAGAATGTGGAAATGTATACAGTAGACCACCGATAATTCGCGGCTCGGAAAATTCGCGGATTCTCATTTGGAACATTAACAACAGGCTGAGGATAATCTTAATGTTCAGGAACGTTAGGAATAAGATTTTAAGCTATGTTTTCACTGACAACAACACATTATTGTATTAAAGTGACAATTTCTAGATTAATTCACTAAGGTACCATGCGGGGGTGCGTCGAAAAATGTACGGACCCTCGAGGGGGACCACTGTACATGTTTAAATATACAGGTAAAGTATAGGTAAAAAAAGTGGTATTTCTATGCCTAATTGTCTGGTTTATTGGGTTGTCTTGAATATATCGCTCGATACGAAGAGGAATCGAACCGAACGCGTCGTATGTACATTGTACTGTAAATAGGCATTATTTCTGTAAAACCTATTGCCACTACAAATGACCCTATGGGTAGACTTGTTAGAAGATTTCACAGATACAGGTGAAACCTGAAAAGAATATTATATTAAGTCAGAGCCGAAATTAGGAAATATATTAGAAATTTAAATGAGTAAACAAGGTACTGCGACCGCACGAATTAGTCATTTTACGCTATTAGAGAACAAACTTGGTACTCACACATGGCGTCACTTGGACTTTGCTGCAGAATCATCTTTTCAAGTGATTCAGAAATATTTAAAATGATTAAATGTTGCCAGACACAATATTTAACGCAGATATTAAACTAAACAATCAGTAGAAGACTGTCACAACTGCCCTCTGTCTCCGGAGCGTTGAAAAACTGCTGTTTACTTCTCGCCTCAGTATTCTCATTCTTCTCTGTTAGCGGCAGGTACAGCGGCTTTGTGTGAATTACTGCCACCTACTGAACTGGAGCGGGAACGACATCTGCAATAAATTAGTTCTTTATACCATCATGGTATGGATGGAAAGAGAAATGGTATAGGGGTGATTTTGAAGGAAGAGTTTAGGAAGAGTGTAGTGGAGGTAAAGAGAGTTTATAATAAGTTTATAAAGAGAGGTGATAATAAATGCCGTCAGTGCTTATGCTCCACAAGTGGGTTGTGAGATGAACAGAAAAATTCTGGAGTGAGTTAGATGAAGTGGTGAAGAGCAGTGCTCAAATTGAGTTGGGGGATCCAGGACCCCCATAAGGCATTAGGGACCCCAATGATAAGTAAAAAATAGACTTAGGGGGTCCCCAAGAATATTTTAGCAAAAATATATATATATTATACATCTGATTAAATTCAAGCAGTTAGGAAACGGTTCATTTCATTATTAATAGGCCCGGTTATGCGGGGGTGCTCAGACAAAAGCAACCCTCATATGAAGCTAGTAGCCTATATTTGCGGAAAGAAGTTTAAAAAATACAGTACTTATTTGTGTTTACACTCAAAAGATGGCCATCGGTTGTCAACTGCAACCAAGACAGGAAGGCAAGGAAGGCACAGACAAAACAGACAGACCACTATGGTCTGATATTTGACATCCTTTTGATGTTTTAACTAATAAAAATGTCCTTAAACAGGCCCTTAAACACTTTCACAATGTTTTGGTTACATTGTAAATAGCTGAATCTGACAGAAAGACATAACCCCCCTCCACCCACCCCCAACAACTGGGGACTTGACTCAAACCGAGCACTGGTGGAGAGTGTACCCAGGAATAAATGTTTGGTGATTGGAGCAGACTTTATAAGGCATGTAGGTGAGGGGAACAGAGGTATTGAGGAGGTGATGAGTAGGTATGTTCTTAAAGAGAAGAATGTGGAAGGGCAGATGGTGGTAGATTTTGCTAAAAGGATGGAAATGGCAGTGGTAAATACTTATTTTAAGAAGAAGAAGAAGCATAGGGTGATGTATAAAAGTGGAGGAAGGTGCACACAGGAGGACTATGTTCTATGTAGGAGATGCAACCTAAAGGAGATTGGAGACTGAAAGGTGTTGGCAGGGAACAGGTAATTGGTGTGAAAGAGGCAGATGTAGAAGACAGAGTAGTATGGAGACGGATGACCCCCTGTGGTGACCACAAATGGGAGCAGCCAAAAGAAGAAGAGGAAGCTTGTGTCGCTGATGCATGAAATGGCTTGCCAGCGTCAAGTGCGTTAGTGAGGCAAGGGCGTAAACAATGAAATATTAATAACTATAATATTTTATAATTGATACTTTGCAGCCCGGTACCAAATGATCCATGGACTGGTACTGGACCGGGGGTTGGGGAGCCCTGGAATATTCTTCTTTAGGGGACCATCCATCTCCATACTACTCTGTCCTCTACATCTGCCTCTTTCAAACCAACTACCCACATGTCTTCCCTCACCACTTCCATAACCCTCCTTTTTGGCCTTCCTCTGTTCCTCCTTCCTGGGGGCTCCATCCTCAGCATTCTCCTAACAATACTGTATACCCTGTGTCCCTTCTCTACACTTGTCCAAACCATCCTAATCGGGCCTGTCTCGCTTTGTCCCCATAACATCCTACATGTGCTGTCACTCTAATAAACTAATTTCTAATCTTGTCCATCCTCGTCGATCCCAATGAAAATCTCAACATCTTCAGCTCTGCTAACTCCATCTCCACCTCCTGTCTTTTAGTCAATGCCACTGGCTCTAAACCATACAACATCGCAGGTCTCACCACAGTCCTATAAACTTTCCATTTCACTCTTGCAGATACTCTTCAATCACAAATCACTCCTGCCACTCTTCTCCACCACTCCACCCTGCCTGCACTCTTTTCTTTACTTCTTTAACATACTTTCCATTACTTTGCACTTCTGACCCCAAGTACCTGAACTTCTCCACCTTCTCCACCTCTTCTCCCTGCAAACACACCACTCCACTGCCCTCCCTCTCATTCACACACATGTACTCTATCTTACTCCCACTGATTTATATTTCTCAGCATGAAACCATACTGTTGCTCACAGATGTCACCTCGTCTCTCAGCTTGGCTTCCACTACTCTTTTCCATAACTTCATGGTGTGACTGATCAACTTAATTCCCCTGTAATTACTGCAGGTCTGCACATCTCCCTTATTCTTAAAGATCGGTACCAGCACACTCCTCCTTCATTCCTCAGACATCCTCTCACCTTCCAAAATCTTGTTAATCAATCGGTATGTCATGTGGTCCCACTGACTTTTCACTCTTCATTCTCTTAATTGCTGCTCTCACTTCCTCTTTACTAATTTTATCCACTTTCTGCTTCTCCATCTTCACACAATCCAACCTTCTTTCTCTCTTATTTTCCTCATTCTTTAGCTGCTCAAAATACTCCCTCCATCTTTTTAACAAACTCTCTTTGCTAGTCAACACATTTCCATCTCCATCCTTAATTTGCTCTAACTTGCAGTACATCCTTCCCAGCACGGTCCCTCTGCATGGCCAATTGGTATAGTTCCTTTTTTCCTTTCTTAATGTCCAACTTCTCATACCGCTCATATGCCTTTTCCTTGGCTTTTGCCACATCCCTCTTCACCTGCTGCCGCATCTCCTTGTACTCCTGCCTACTTTTCTCATCACTCCGTCGATCACAATTCTGTTTTGCCAACCAATAGGGTTGGTAATTTAAATTTTGGTACTATGACTGGTAAAGGGACAGAGGGAGCTGGTATCTCTTTTTTGCTTTCCTGCACTTCCTCTTTCCACCACCATGTCTTTTTGTCTTCCTGACTACGTATTTCCAGATGTCACACCAAGTACCTTTCTAGCTGTCTCCCTTATCACTTCAGTCCTCACTCTCCTCTTCGTCTTCATCACCTACAAAGCCATCCTGCAGACCATCATCTGATGCTGTCTAGCTACACTGTCCCCTGCCAACACCTTACAGTCTCCAATCTCCTTCAGCTTGCATCTCCAACAAAGAATATAGTCCACCTGTGTGCACCTGCCTCCACTCTTATAGGTCACCCTATGCTCCTCCTTCTTCTTAAAATAAGTGTTCACCACTGCCATCCTTTTAGCAAAATCTACCATCTGCCCTTCCACATTCCTCTCCCTAAGACCATTCCCTTCACCTACATGGTCAATGAAGTCTGCCCCAATCTAACTCACTCCAGAATCTTTCCCTCTCCTCCATCTCACAACCCACTTGTGGAGCATAGGCACTGATGACATTTATCATCACCCCTTCAACTTCCAGCATCACATTCATCACCCTATTAGAAACTCTCTTCACCTCCACTACACTCTTAATCTACTCTTCCTTCAGTATCACCCCTCCACCATTTCTCTTTTAATCCACACCATGATAAAACAGTTTAAACCCCCCTCCAATGTTCCTGGTCTTACTCCCCTCCCACTTGGTCTCCTGAACACACAACATATCTACCTTTCTATGCTCCGTCATACCAGCTACCTCTGTCCCTTAACCGGTCATAGTACCAACATTTAAATGACCAACCCTATACTTCCACTTTTTTACACTTCTCCTTTCCCTGCTGTCTCTGTAGACGTCTTCCTGCTCTCCTTCTCCTCCTTCGGCCAACAGTAGCCCAATTTCCACCGGTACCCTGTTTGGTAACCCGGGCCTTGACCAATCCGGTATGAATTTCTGATTTGTGATCCGCGTATTTAATTTGGCGCATGTTTTACGCTGGATGCCCTTCCTAACACAACCCTCCCCATTTACCTGGGCTAGGGACTGGCACTAAGTGCACTGGCTTGTGCAACCATAATGGCTGGGTTATCAGCGAGACAAGCTAAGCCTTGAAATAAAATAGCTGAAAACAAAATTCACTTGAGTGCTTTTTTGGGAACCAAATAATTAGACAGCAGAAGGGTCACAGAATGCAAGCAAAAAGAGAGCTGCATTTAAAAGAAAATACCAAGATTACCAGCTAAATTACAGGTTCATCGCAACAGGTGATACACAAGCTCTAAACCCACTATACATAATTTGCTATATAATTCACGGATATATTCAATAAAAATTTGTTCCACAGCACTCAGGTCCTAAGCAACCCTAAGATCCTAAGCACACAGCCAAGACAACACAGGCTTAGGGACAACTCTGTGAATGTCCTAGAGTGGCCCAGTTAAACCCAGGTGAAAAAGAAATATACTTAAGTTGTAATTTTTTGGATGCACTTATTATATTTTTATTATACTATACTTAGTGCATATTAAATGTGTTATTTTGGAACAATTTGAAGTATATTAAATGATAATTAAGCTATGATTAAGATAAATTTAAAGGTAATTGCTAAATTTTTTAATATACTTAGTTGTGTTAAAATGGAACAACTTTATGTATATTTAGTGTAATTTAAGTGTACTTCTTTAAATTATATTTATAATATACTTTAATTCTATACTTGAAGTACAGTTGAAATATATTTTAAGCTTTAAATTAATGTGTTCCCAGTATATTTACATCATAACTAGGATTGTATTAGCAGAACAGATTTGATAAATCATTCAGAATTATATTAATATATTTTTATTGTATAAAAAAATACAGTGCAATATACACCTTTAGTACAAAAACATTCAAAATTGTATCAAATGCACACAGTCTTAGAAAACTCCCAATTTACCAATACTACTAATTTAGTAATCTTCTGCACAAACAGCTAAAATGTACTAAAAAATCTAAGTGCAGAAGCAAAGTGCATTTTCAAAAAACAAGCAAATAACAAAAAAGCAAAAACAGTGGTAGAACGGACTCTATTTAAAACAAACATAAATCAACTATATCCTCCAGGTGCAGGGCCACTTTTCTTTGAACAGGCCTCATTGTTACATTTTCTGTGAATGGGGGCTCGCACCTCAGACACTGTGGTACTTGAAAATTATTTTATTACAGTGTCTGTGAAAAGATAAAAAGAAACTTTTAAATACAAAAGCAAAGTTTACCACTGTATTTTTTTTACTTTGTATTGCAATACAATATGAAGTAATGATATTTCTCTGAATTTTCTCATTTTTCAAGACGATAAAGTGAAATGTTCTACATTGCACACATTTTAATACTTAATTCTAACATGATTAGACATGAAATATAAAATATTCATGTAAATATAGAATAGGAGTTTATATATAATCTTTTGAAAAATAGCAAAAACACTAAGTCTTGCTGAACCATTATGAGGTCTACACAACATTTCAAGGTATGACAAAAAGCTGATAAACTGTGCTTAAGTTCAAGTACCCAGCCCACAATTACTGTATAATAATTTACAAGAATTTTAAATGTTAAATTACTTTACATGTAAGAAGATCAAAGTAATAAAAAAGGGGGATGTTTTACAGGAACTAAACATACCTATGAGCACATTGACCATGTGAGGGTCCAACTGGTCCTTTGAGGTTTGAATACCACATTTCCCTGTGAGTGTGCATCTGACTAAAATTTATTTTTCAAAAATAATGTAAGCAGGTCTTGGGTAAAAAGAGAAACTCATGATTCGTTGAGTCTTTTGAACATCCTCTTTGGGACGGCAACATCAGAATCAGCGAGGGCAATCTGGGTAGAACAAGAAACAATCAAGACTGTTATGAAATACAGAATGAGACAGCTAAAATAAATTATTGCAACTATTACATTTTGATAATGATTACCAATTCTGGGAATGCAGGAAGACATAGCTCTCCAGAACTCGGGCTTTAACTTGAGCTGCAAGATGAGCCTCATTTCATGACCTCTGAGACATTTTTAAGAGATGCTACAATCCAAGGAAGCTCTACAAGAAACAAATTACAGTGGAACCTCGGAACCACCGGTCGCGAGTTCCGAATTTTCGCGACCTTTTGATACGCCCCTTCCAACCCAGTAAAAACCCAAAGAACACTATACGAAATCGATTTAAATGAGTAAATAACACTATTTCACTCCATAACACTTAATTATTAGACTATTTTATCAATACTATTTGTAAATTAACAGCAATTACAATGCTTAATTAAAAAAAATAAAGTACAGGTACAGTAAAGTATGCAGTAGAGAAGTACAGAAAATACAGTACAATACAGTACAGAAAATACAGTAATGGGTACTCACTTTATATAGTATGCTGAAGTGTGTTTTAATGAGATAAACTTTGATTAGAAATGTTAAAACTAGTGTTTTGAGCAGCTCGCGGTTGCTCACGAGCCGATCTGAATGAGAGTCGCCGGTCAGAATGAAAGTCGCGAGCATGCGAGGTCGCGAGCGCTGAGGCCGCGAGCTCCGAGGTTCCACTGTATTTAGTTAATTGAATTTAATTTAAAAATATTTATTTTCTTCAGCACCGTTTTTTGAATAAAGTTCAGTAGCTATTATTTCACATGGATAATTTTGGTTTGTTTTTTATCCGGTATCCAAAACTATCGCTAAATCGGTGCTAAATCGTGCTATCAGGAATTATGATCCAACCTAGCGATCGGTATCCATAAAATCCACTGTTGGCCGACCTTTAGTTATTAACATAATTATTTGATAAATTTACCTTTTTAGGTTACCAGTTGCATTTACATGAGGCCTCATATCAGCTTCCGTTAAATATTTTTGTCTCCCTCATGAAAGTCAAAATTACACCTGGAAGGAATGCTTACAGTGACCAATGACTTACTCCATGTAAGCATAGGCAAGTGCACAATCTAAAAAAATGTAAACCTATGCTTTAACTAACGAACAACAGCAATTTAATTAAAAACATTACTTACAATTAAACATAACTCACAGGTTGGATTAACAATACAAAAGCTAGAATGAGTGGCAGAATAATTTTGTAATCAAAATAAGAGAATAATTTTGTAACACAAAAAAACAAACAAAAAAATAACACTATGTGTTGACCAATGGCTTGAAATATTAAATATATATGTTTCATGTTTACAATTTTAATTCTTGTCAACTTACCTTTCAAAGCTTTGACAACATCTTCATCAAGCACTACATGAGTTTTCTGGGGAGACCCCCTGCAACAGGCTGTTCTCAAAATTCTGTTCGTCCATCTTTATCTTCTTGTTCACCGTCACTACCCAGCACAGCCTGTGTGCGTTACATTAAATAAAAGGTTAGAATACCATTAATTACAAAATTACAGTGCATCTGGAAAGTCTTCACAGTAAGTGTAACGATTCATCGAGTAATTTGATTTATTTCAAAATATGGTACTGTATTTCTAATTGAACTGTCTACTTCGACTCTATGGGTCATGCTAAATTTATAATATTTACCTCTTTTGCAAAAACATAGGAAAACCAGATGTTTATCAAAACATGATATGCAAACAGCAAAGAATCAATGTGAAAAAATCAATGTATTTGAGAATCACAGATCATAAAGAGCTACAATAATGAGCAGTATGTGTAAAATAAATATTTTTTTATTTTTGAACATTAAGGCATGTTCAAAAATCTGAGAGAAATATATATATATATTTCACCTTTCATTATTTGATATAAAATTAAAATATTGCTTACTGCTCTGTTCCTTGATATTCTGATTCGTCTCTGTTCTGAAACAAGTCAATTTCAGTGTCATCCAAGTCATCAGACAATGGAGTGGAGGTAACAGGAGCTGTTTTCTTCCTGTGCAACTTCTGGAGGTCTCTGTTAAGTTCTCCCATTGCAACTTTAGCTGCATTTTGAGATACTTGCAGTTGTGGTTGAGATTTTGAGGTACTTGTGACCTAAAAACATGTGCATTTACAAAATTAACATTTTATCCCACCCCATGTAAGTCAAAAAGGAGGGAGGGAAAAAGGCAAGCAAAATATTGCTGTTAAACAGTACAACAATCCTGAATGAAAGATAATCATAAACATTTACAGCTTCAATAGGTTTTTTCCTTGCTGTGTACTCGTCTTCCAGATGTCTTCTCCTCTCTTGAAAGCATCCCATTTTTACAATTAAGTCTTTGTACACATCTGAAATTATAAATATATTTTAATCAAAAAAAGGCATTATAGTTGTCAGACTGGGCTGAATGAACATAAACACCAATTAAAAGTATATTCCACCCAAAAAATAAGATTCTACCAGCCTTCATTTGCCCTAATGCCAATTCAACATGTATGCATTTATTTGTTCTTATGAACACAAACATTATATTTAGAAAAAATAGTTTTTTTATGTTCAAACAATGGAAATGATATTTAATGGAAGCTAAGAGGTTACATAATGACTTGACATGAGAAGGGAGGCATCCAAATTGTTGTGGAAATAGAGAACATAATACAGCTTCATTTACAATTTCCAATAAAAATAATAAATCTGATTGCGATGCTGCTCAATATTGCCTTTTTAACTTATTAAAGCTTGTGGTGGTTTTGTGGGCGGGGCTAAGGTGCCGGAGAAAAGTACCTCACTACACATCACAGCCTGTGTGCGTTACATTAAATAAAAGGTTAGAATACCATTAATTACAAAATTACAGTGCATCTGGAAAGTCTTCACAGTAAGTGTAACGATTCATCGAGTAATTTGATTTATTTCAAAATATGGTACTGTATTTCTAATTGAACTGTCTACTTGACTCTATGGGTCATGCTAAATTTATAATATTTACCTCTTTTGCAAAAACATAGGAAAACCAGATGTTTATCAAAACATGATATGCAAACAGCAAAGAATCAATGTGAAAAATCAATGTATTTGAGAATCACAGATCATAAAGAGCTACAATAATGAGCAGTATGTGTAAAATAAATATTTTTTATTTTTGAACATTAAGGCATGTTCAAAAATCTGAGAGAAATATATATATATATTTCACCTTTCATTATTTGATATAAAATTAAACTATTGCTTACTGCTCTGTTCCTTGATATTCTGATTTGTCTCTGTTCTGAAACAAGTCAATTTCAGTGTCATCCAAGTCATCAGACATTGGAGTGGAGGTAACAGGAGCTGTTTTCTTCCTATGCATCTTCTGGAGGTCTCTGTTAAGTTCTCCCATTGCAACTTTAGCTGCATTTTGAGATACTTGCAGTTGTGGTTGAGATTTTGAGGTACTTGTGACCTAAAAACAACATGTGCATTTACAAAATTAACATTTTATCCCACCCCAGGTAAGTCAAAAAGGAAGAAGGGAAAAAGGCAAGCAAAATATTGCTGTTAAACAGTACAACAATCCTGAATGAAAGATAATCATAAACATTTACAGCCTCAATAGGTTTTTTCCTTGCTGTGTACTGGTCTTCCAGATGTCTTCTCCTCTCTTGAAAGCATCCCATTTTTACAATTAAGTCTTTGTACACATCTGAAATTATAAAAATATATCAATCAAACAAAGGCATTATAGTTGTCAGACTGGGCTGAATGAACATAAACACCAATTAAAAGTATATTCCACCCAAAAAATAAGATTCTACCAGCCTTCATTTGCCCTAATGCCAATTCAACATGTATGCATTTATTTGTTCTTATGAACACAAACATTATATTTAGAAAAAATAGTTTTTTTATGTTCAAACAATGGAAATGATATTTAATGGAAGCTAAGAGGTTACATAATGACTTGACATGAGAAGGGAGGCATCCAAATTGTTGTGGAAATAGAGAACATAATACAGCTTCATTTACAATTTCCAATAAAAATAATAAATCTGATTGCGATGCTGCTCAATATTGCCTTTTTAACTTATTAAAGCTTGTGGTGGTTTTGTGGGCGGGGCTAAGGTGCCGGAGAAAAGTACCTCACTACACATCACGAGCTGCTCTTCAGGTTGCCTACTAACATGGCAAACATTAGCATATGCACATACTTGTACACAGATCTGACACATAACATGGGTCTGTTCTGTTATACAGTTGCACTTATGACAGCTACAGAAAAGGAGACGACACAAACAGTTTTCTTTATGTTTAGTGTCTGGTCGTTAGCCAACAGTTAGCTAAATTACACGCTAAAACATTAGCATTACATGATATAGCAATTCAGTTGTTGTCCAATTTCTGAGTAGGTACGCAGACATGACAATTTTTATACAGTTAAGCAAACCATAACAACAAAAGACAATAGTTTCTTTACTCTTACCTGATATGAATTGTGCTCTTTTGATGATTGTTTCAGTCCAGTCCGCTCATTTGCTTGTGTTTAAGCACAAGCTGTTATGGTTTTTGTTCTTCTGGCAGCAGGTATGAGATAACATTTAAAATGAGATCCTGTACTCCAGCACAAGATGATGTTCGTGTTCCTTGTGAATCGAATGCTGGTTTGAATTTTTCCCTGTGCTGGTTTGTATTGGCCGCCTCCTGCTGGCGCCGTGACGTCATCATGCCGTCGGCACTAAAATAGTCTATGAGAGGTACTTTATTTCATATACTTTATATGCCAGCACGCGATTGGACAATTACCTGTCGATTTGAAAAGCTTGTCTCTGATTGGTGAAATTGAATGAACCGCAACATTTAGTTTGAACTACAAAAGAAATATGACTATGTCATGATTGCAATTGGGCACTAAAGTGACAAAATGAAGAAATACAAATTATATCTTGAATTTTATCTTTTTGACGCTTGAAGAAGCTGAACAAAAATAATGATGTAACACTAACTTTTCTTTTACTTTTTTAGAGGAAAAATTAAGCAAAATGTTTCCACAGTGTTTGAAGACTGTAGCCACCTGTAAATCTGCAGTAAATTCTTTATATCACTACCCGACTGTGTATAGTCCATAATGTAATGCACTGCTGTACAAAGAATGTGAAATATGTTTGCCAATTTCTTTCTTTCTTACACAATTCAAGTGTATTTTTGGCAAATTGACTGATTAATGTTATATTATTAAGATTAGAAGTTAGGTACTAATTAGAAGTAGATTGCTTAATATATTTAATATTAAAATATGTATAATGTATTTATGTATGAGTAAATTAATACACTTTGTAATACAGTTTGTTTTTCAAGATCATGTAAAGCAGGCTGAAGCACATTTTTATTATGTTAATATTTATATAAAATAATACACATACTGCAATATACAGTCATGTGAAAATTAGGACGATTCATATTTAATGTACATTTTAATAATACTCAAGTAATATAACTAAACAATTAAACAATTAATAGTAATATAATGAAACAATTAATATTTAAGTAATACAGTGGAACCCGGTTATCTCGACCTCGGTTATCTCGCCAACCCTATTAAGTCGACGTTTTTGAAGTGGAACCGCCAAATTCTCGCTTTTTCTAAGCATTTTTTATCGGTTATGTCGACTTTTTTTATGTCGCCGAACCCTAATATCTCGAGCACTAGGGGGGAAAAATTAGAAATTTTAACGTCAGTTATGTCGATCGGCGCTGTGCAGCCGCAGAAGAACTCGCGAAAGTGGTGGAAAAATCAAACCTTACAGATACTACAGGTGTTTGTATTGTATACTGGTGAATCTCTGCTGTTAGTAAGTGCACATATGCATTTTTTTTGTTAAATGTTATGCGATGAACGGGAGCGTGGCGCTCCCGGCTTCAACTCCTTACCGAGCGCGCGCCCGGCTTCAACTCCTTACCGAGCGCGCGCGCGAGCAGGGTAAGGAGCACGGCTCTCTCGGTAAGGAGCGACACACGCGCGCTCGGTAAGGAGCACGGCTCTCTCGGTAAGGAGCGACACACGCGCGCTCGGTAAGGAGCACGGCTCTCTCGGTAAGGAGTTGTAGCCGGGAGCTTCAGAGAAAGCGGCCGAGAAAGCACCTGCCACGCCTTCGCCGCTCACGCCTGAGACTTTTCTGTCCCTCGTTTTGGTTTCGGGTTCGGTATTGGATCTTCGGGGTTTTCGGCTTCGCCGTGCCGCCGGTCGCGGTATTTTTTAATTTCCCTATTTTTCCATTCACAAACTCTCTCTCTCTCTCTCTCTCTCTCTCTCTCTCGCCGGCTTATCTCCCCTCGGCATCGCAGACGTAAGTTTTTGGACACTTTGCTTTGTGTGTTTGTGCGGATTACTTCAGCCTGATGGTCATAAGTTTTCAGAAACTTAGTTACTGTTTATTTTTCTTTTTTTTCCCCATGTGGACTAAATGTGAGACGGCACTGTTTGCCGCTGTTTGTTTTTTATGAGCGATCTGTGTGTTTATAATGTTGGAGAATATAATAAAGGTTTGTATGGAGAATGGACGGTGGTTTGTATTGTATACTGGTAAATCTCTGCTGTTTGTAGGTGCACTTATGCCTTTTGTTGTTAACAAACGTATGTACATTTTTTTAGCATGCCTTCATTAAACAAATTGCAGCAACGCTGTTGTGTAAAAACCCCTCCAAAAACAGGTGCATGCACATTCTTATTTATTAACGCACATCATGTACATGAAATTTCAAGGACGTTAATATACTGCCGCCATTTTGTTTTCGTTTATCTCGATCATCGGTTACCTCGACGCTTTTTGGCAACCCCCTAGGACATCGACATAACCGGGTTCCACTGTATAACTAAACAATTAAACAATTAATAGTAATATAATGAAACAATTAATATTCAAGTAATATAACTAAACAATTAAAACTGAAGAAAAAATATATATTTTTTTACTTTCTGCAAAATGCATTGGTGGGCCGTCAGGGCCAGCAAATCCTTCTCTGCTGGTCTAAACACTATCAGAAGCACTGACCTACATTTACAACCTAAATTCTAATATTTGTTCCATGAAATATTATTAATTTATTCCTTACAGTTTATTCTCATCATTTCGTAGCGTTTCTCTTGGCTGCACTGCTTTCAGTACATGTATGTGGCTGTTAGATTTTTTTGTCCAATCAGATTTCAGCCTCTTTGTGCTGCAATGTTAATCTAATCTGCCCAGGGCCCTCAAAGTCAGTACTGCTGGCCTTTTTACCATAGAGAATATTAGCAATGGATCCATTTCTTTAACCAATCACATTTCAAATTCGCCTCACAAAATAGCATCAGCATTTTTCCGTCCTCTGACTGGTGTTCGACTGGCAAAACACGTCTGTAAGAAGGAAGAGAAATTGATTTAGTCTTGAACATACTAAAAAAATCCAATTTCAAGAAAAGCTAGACATGGTGAGGAGGTTGGCCAACCCCAAAGCTAGCTAGCATGTCTCAGCCCGGAAAAAGGTTTGTTCTCCACTTCCAGACCAGTGAATACGAGTGGTACCACTGGATTACAGCCTCTGAGGAGCACTGCAAATTATGAGTCTGCATCAAATTTTTTATGCTTTTGTCAGGTTATTAGACAAATATTGATTCTGAACTGCTACAGATGATGTAGGTGGCATAGTTGCGGTTGTAGTGTAGAGGTTTGGAGTCTTAACTGGGTTTTTTGCTTTAGTAAAATGGTTTTCACCTCCATATGTGAAATAACTCTCTCTGTTTAATTCCGCACGTTGTTATATTTTATTTTTGTATTGTATTGATGGTTTCTATAAGTACCAAATGAACGGCCCACCATTGGTAAAATTTCATTAAAAAACAAACAATTCTTGGTGAGGAATAAAATGAATAAAGGACATCCCCACATTTATTCACACTTAAAATGGCTAAAATCACACACAGGTTTATCACATCAGGACACATTGTTAGAACATCGTTATAAAATATTTTTGAAAGAAGCTTGCCCTATTTGACACTCGGACATTTAGTTTGTTGTGCTTCTGACTTTTGAAGTGAAAGTGAACACCATGGTGAGATTGAAAGAGCTGTCTGAGGCCTTTAGAAAGAACACTGGAATGGCTTATGAGTCTGGAAAAGGATTTAAAAAGATATCCAAAGAATTTTGAATCAGGAAAATAGTCTACAAGTGGTGAACATTCAAAACAACTGCCAACATGCCCATGTCTGGCAAGTTCAAGCAAGTTCGTCCCGAGAGCAGACCGGAAGATTCTAAAAGTAGTCACCAAAAACATTAAAATATCATCACAGGACCTAGAGCAGGCTCTTGCTACTTTTGATGTGAAAGTGCATGCCTCTACAATCAGAAAGAGACTACACACATTTAGTCACAAATCACAAGTGTAGCCACCTTTGTGGGAGGTGTGCAAGAAGGAAACATTTGCTCTCTATGAAAAACATGAGGGCCAGACTGAAGTTTGCCAAAGAGAACATAGACAAAGTGTTGGACTTCTGGAATGATGTTCTTTGGACAAATGAGTTAATGTAATTATTTGGACACAGGAACAAAGGACATGTTTGGCATAAACTAGGTCTTCAACTGAAAATCCTTGAGGTCCAGTAATTGAACCCTCCTCGCCAGCTGAGCACAATTATATACCTAAAAACATGAACTGATGATGTTTGGCAGACTAAAGAAATATATATATACATATATGTGTATATATATATATATATATATATATATATATATATATATATATATATATATATACACAGTATGTCTATGGATACATTAAACGCAAAAATTATTGTACTGCACAAAGTAAACATAAAGCATATTTTAAGTAACAAAAAAATATGTATGCTTTCTGTGTAAATACACTAAAGTGTCATTAAAAGTATGAGTGTTTTAGCATATTTCTTAAAAGTGCAACTAAGTATATATTTACTACCTAAGAACGTCTAGTATACTTTTTAATAATACATTCAAATGCAAAACAGTACATTTTAACACACTTGAAGTAAGCATGTTAGGAGTACAATTGTGCTATAAATATACTATCTGAATTTCAAGTATATTTTTAATACATTAAAGAGTACTTCTTTTTCACCTGGGAAGCTCTGACCTGAACCCCACACACACACACACACACACACACACACACACACACACACACACAGAGAGAGAGAGAGAGAGAGAGAGAGAGAGAGAGAGATTATGAGTTCCCCATATATATCTATTGTTGTTGTAAGTTGTAAACTGCTGCTGTTTACTTAATTAAACACTTAATTGTTGTAATTACTGTTTACTGTTTGAAAACTGTTCTGATTGTTTACTTATTAAACACTTAATTATTTGTCTACCTTTTTTGCTTTCAGCAAGGTGTATTGTGTGTGCATATAAAGCATACCTAATTATTTAGATTTTTTACTTGTTGTTTGTTTTTGTATTAAAGCTTTATCTTTTAATTAGGGTGAAATATGGTGTGATGCTTTTGCATAAGTACAGTCCTTCTGCTGTTCTTTTATTTTAAAAGAATATGAATGGATTTAGGATTATGGCTTTTGATATTTCGGTGTTGATTACCTTTAGCACTACTGCATATGTGAGACAATGTTAATCCATTTTTTATTATTTCGTATAATTTCCTCATTAGGACACATGAAGGGGTTGCGATTAAATACAAAAGAAATGGTTACATAGTTTGTGGGACTTTGTTTTGCTTCTATTTGGTTAATTAATACAGTATTGATACAAGAGGCTTCCCTTGAGTACATCAACCTAAATATTTAGGTTGAAACTAGCTGTAAACTTATTTTTTTAGGGTATCACCAAGCCACTCTCTTCTCTGTCTTTATTATCTATTTAGCATAGATACTAGCACCACATTGTATGCCACATTGTTTGAGTTCACATGTGAGCTTCCCTCAGCTTTGGGATTCCCTCTCTGTCTTGACAACATGGATCGTGTACCACTCACAGACTTTGTGCTACCACTATTTTACATGACATGGAACGATATAGAAAGAAATATTTGGATTGCAGCTTTATAATTTTCCTCTTGTGACTGAATCAGTGTTTTTGAATAAGAATTAGGGATGACACTGTCACAGTTGTTGCTTACAATTTAGAAGCTCATGGCTTAGCAGGTTTTACTGACAGTTTATCAGGGCAGTTTATTTGTTGGTTGTGTACATACAATCAATCTATATTTAACCACCTATCACTGCACACTTCAAGAATGGAAATGCAATGAATGGACATTCGGTGTCACCCAGATAAGGATGGGTTTCCTTTTGAATCCGGTTCCTCTCAAGGTTTCTTCCTCATGCCATCTTAGGGAGTTTTTCCTTGCCACTGGTTCAGACATTAAGGATAAACAATTATAGGGAACAAATTTATAGGCAATAAAATTGTAAATCTTTATAAAAGATTTTTTATACAACCTTATAATCGCTTTATCTCCGTAAAGCTGCTATGAGACAATGTCCATTGTAAAAAGCACTATATAAATAAAAATAAATTGAATTGAATCGCAGGATGTAAGAACAAAAGCTTTCATTCTCAGAAAAAAAGAGCTCAATTTTGCTCATGTTAGGACAGCTATATGTTGTATAGTGCTAAGCCTTCTCTAACTAAAGCTCTTTCTCACATTAATGTCATTACTGGCTACCCTTCTACCCATATATCTGAGGATATTTTATCTTTGATCTTAGTGTCATACATGCATAACTGAAAGAGGATATTACTCTGGAACAAAGCAACATTTCCCATATAACTGGAGCCCAATAGGGCAAATTTTTGCCTCAAAATATGTCAAGCAGGAAAACCATAGGAGGCAACGTTCACAAAAACCAGAGCTTGTTATACTTTCTTCTAATTGGCCACTGGATTCCTGAACATGACCCCGTATCTAAGAATAGAACAGCCTTTATTTGTCACATATACATTACAGCACAGTGAAATACTTTCTTCACATATCCCAGCTTGTTTGAAGGATGGGTTTAGACATTGTACCGCACAGAGGTTAAAGGCCTTGCTCAAGGGCCTGAGTGGCAGCTAGGCAATACCGGGCTTGAACTCCTATCCTTCCAATCACTAACCCAGTGCCTTAACCGCTGAGCTACTGATCATTTTTGAGTATGCCATTTTTTTTGATGATGGAAATGCATGTCATAAAAATGTGTATGCAAGTGTATATTTTTTATGAAATTATTGACAACAGCAAGATTTCAACATATAAAATTATATAAAAATGTAAAACTATTAAAACAAAACATTAATATTTATTTACTCCTTTAAAAACCAATGTTTATATGCGTGATTAACCGTTTACGACGTTACCTGTCATTGATTTAATTGTCTAAAAACATGAAAGCTATAAAACCCCTAGCTGTTTGTAAATCTTTAATTAATTTTTTTTCATGTTTTTTTTTTTACCTTTGTTGTTGTCATTGTTTACCATTTTTATTTGTTTATTGTTGCATCACTGTTTGTATACAGTTTATTTAAGTATTAATAAAAATAAATAAACATTCGAAATCCTTCGAATCCTTCTGTGCATGCGTGTTACAGCATCCGCAACATGTCCCGCGCATGCGTGTTATAACGTCCACAACATGTCCCGCGCATGCGTGTTAGAGCATCCACAACATACCACGCGCATGCGTGTTACAGCATCAAGTTTGAGAAAACTGCCATTTTGTCCGCCTATCATAATCCATGTGGGCGGGACCTTACGATGAGATTGGTTATGATTTGGCCAATGGGGACATTTCCTTTAAAGGCGGGATCCAGATTTAAATTCAAACAACGTTGAATAGATTTCGGGTACAGTTTGGTCACTTTTACGCTGCTGTGTGGCGTGTGGTAAGGCGATTATTGAAATTATTTGTGCACTGTATATTTAATCATCTTGTCTAAAATTATATATAGCTTGTATTTAGCGTGGAAGCTGCCAATACACGCATTGTGATCAAACCCTGACGTCTTATAAGCGCTTGTTAGCATCACTAACAAGAATTATTTCATGTCAACATTTCAGCCTGAATGATTTTGTCTCTCCAGACTCTTAATCTGTTATCCACAGCTTCACTTTTCATCGGTTCTGTTTTGTTCAGCGGTTTGGTGAACTCCAATCTGGCAGGATAAATGAGCAAAGAGGTATGTGGTGTGTATATATTTACCACCTTTTTTATTTTGAGCGCCTGTACCGCTGCTTATAAATTTACATTTATAGTATTTGGTACTCTTTATTCTCCAGTGTGACCTGCAGAAATGCTTTATAATTTCATACTAACCCTACTTTTAGGTCAGGGAGTACCATTTATTACCATTAAATAATAAGTGGCATAGTATGTACTTTTAATTAATCAAATTTTTGATAAGCAGAACATACAGCAGCAGAGCAATGTGTTAATTAATGCAGTTAAAGTTCAAGAGCTTTAGGTTAGTGTGGAAAACTGATTCTGGTGACTTTGGTAGGCTTTAAGCAGCCTGGCATGTTTATGGGAAAAGTCCCAAGAAAACTTTTTTTGTAAGGCACCCCTGTCTGGTGCCAACACTCTGGGTGAAGTCTGAGATGTCAGATAAAGAAAAATCATGCAAATCCAGATTTATATGCATCACACAGCTGTCACATGATTTAAAAAAAAAAAAAAAATTGTATTGTATAAATGCAAAATATTCAAGAGGCTGACCGTTACATTTTACTGTTTACTGTTTTTTTTTTTTTTACAACAGTTTAAAAAAACATTGACATCTGACCTTAATTGCTGAGCATGTCACATAAATCAATTAGCTGTAACATTAACTTTTAAGCAGTCAACTAATCTTTTTTTTCTCTCTCGCAGAATACGTCACGTTTACCAGTCATGTCGAAGAGGCCTCTCTCCGGCAGTAATGATGGAGACCTTCAACAGCCCGCACTGGTGAGTGTGTGTGCGGTGCGCTTTTTTTTTTTTTTTTTTTATATTATATAAAAGTATGCAATTCTTTTAGCCTGTATATGTAAACAGGTCTGTTCATTAATCTTTGTAAACTTCCATTCTCATTTTTTTTTTAATTGTATCTAGAAAAGGATACGAAAAGTTGAAACAGGTCTTCAGAGGCTTAAACCTGCTAGTGTGGTCCCTCCAAAACGTACTGAGCCAGTAAAAGCAACCAGTAAGTAATGTTAAACAAACACAAATGAATAAATAAGGGTCGGGGGAATCATGCTTGCTTATTTATTTAAATAACGGTACAATATGTAGTATTTTGACACTTTGCTTGGATCACTTTTAAGATGTGCCATTAATATACTTGGTAGGATAAATTAAGTATTGGGTTTGTTTGTTTATTTTTATTTATTTATTTTTTATGTAGGATTTAATTTGGCTCTTAATTCTGTGTTTCATAGATAAAGTGCTTCCTCCAGCCAGAGCTGCAACTGTGGTGGCAGCTCCATCAAGAGGTACAGTTTTAGTCTTGCTTACTGTTGTGTATTTTTATTTTATTAATCATTATTCAAGATTATTGCACACCTACATAATGACTATATTAAAAAACCTATTTTAATTGTAAATGCATTGTGCTGAGGGGAAATTGTCTATGCATTGTATCTATGCTACTTAACTCAAGTGTGTAAGTGTCTTGTCATGGCTTTAGACAAAGTTTGTAATGCACATTACAATGACCAGTTAATTTTACTTTTAGGTGATGCAAAAAAGCCTGCATATGCACCAACTGCTAAAGGTAAGTAGAGAAACTACTGTTCTAACAGTGTATCTGAACATGCATTGCTACCAGTCTGGCAAAACCAATAATAAGACACCTAAAGACTCTTCTCTTGTAGCCACTGAATTCTTTTGTACTTTAGGAGCATCCAAGAGACCAGGGTGGGACTTGAAGGGAAAAGTTACTGACCTGGAGAGCAAAATTCAAAGTTACCAGAGTCGTTTGAAGACTTTTAACCAAGAAAATGAGGACCTTAAAATGTCAAATGCAGAAGTCCAGAAAAACAAGGCAAATGCCATAGAGGAAAACAAGCATTTAAAACAGCATCTTGGGTAAACTACAAACTATATTTGTATTGAAATATCAAGGCTTGGGTTGTATGATCAGCTTTTGCTTTACACATTATTTGCAGGTCACTTGAAGCAAGATTAACTAGTCTGGTGTCTGTGAAAGAGGACCTGGAGAGAACTCTTGCAGAAAAAGAAAGCCTTCAAAAAGATCTGAAAAAGCTAATAGATGAAAATGGAATTTTGCTCAAGTTAAAAGATGACCAAACTACAGAAATCTGCAACATAAAGGCATGCCTATGTACTCGATATAAAAAAACTAGCATATACTGTACTTTTATTTATTTTCTTAATTACTGTTTAGCATGAGTGAAGTCTCTGCTCTACTTTCTAGTACGTACTATTTTGCAGTTAAGCCCTGACTCTTGCATGGTAATACTTGCTAATTTTGTACACCTTGTTCACCTCCTTCTTCCTAAAATTTCAGAATCAGCTTTCTATTCAGAATACATCTCTGACCCAGTATCAGGAGCAACTGAGAATGTGTCAGGAAATGGTAACAAGCTTGCAGGAATTGGTAGACAAGCAGAAGGATAAGCTTCATTGTGGAGAAATGGAACGCAGAAAACTCCATAACACGATTCAGGAGCTGAAGGTAAGCTTAATGTGTGTTATACATTTATTTTAGAATTCTCCACCATCTACATGTCTCCTCTACAAGAACTGGAATACACCAAAGGATGTTTTGGTGGTAGACCACCAATTGTCTGGTGTGCAGTAGTATTGGAATTAATTAATGAAAATCAAACTTTAATATTTGGTTGCAAAGCCATTGTTTGCAGCAACAGGGCTGGTGACCCAGTAAGCTTACTAAACTATTTGTATTCTGTTGTAATCCTTTTCTAAGTTCGTATTGCAGATTTCAGCTAGTGGTTTGTTTAAGTGTTCCTTCAGAAACTAAAATTCATGCTTATTTGGATTAGGGTCTAGATCAATAAATATTTGTAAAGCTATAACTACCTCTACCAAACTTGTATGATTTTCATAATTGTTCATTTTTTCCTCTATAACCTCTACCAAAGTGATCCAAACAAGTATAATCAGGCAATAAACTCACTATCTTAATCTTGGGGTGAAATTCACATGGCTTATATCTACTTTTTGATTTTCATTTGGTTTATGAGTCCTAACAAGCAGTCTTTGTACTCCCACCCCTGCTTGGTGGAGGTGTTGGAGTTCATTGACCTTGTTACAGTTTTTTAAAGCGCTCATGGTATTGGTCTTCAGCTGCTGTTGTCTTCTATGTTGGTACACCAAAGATTTTCTTTCTCAGGACAACTATCTGTTCTTGATGTTGGTTTATAATCTCTAAAAAAGGGACACTGTGCTATTTGTTTAAACAATCCATGTAATTGGATCTGCCTTAGCAACAAGAAATGCCTTTCAGCCCATTGTTTCAATATTTCTGATGACTTGAAGAATCATTCATTCAGGAAAAAAGTGCCGGGGTCGAATTTTGGCACATACAAAATTAGTATGTGCCAAAATGTGCCCCACACACACACACACCTTAATTTTTCTTTGCTTCTATATATTTACTTAATTAATTAAATGGGGATGGGCAAAATTTAATAAAATATTTGTAAAGGAATACAATATTGACAGATGATACTACATAAATGGTGTGGGTTCAGAAAGGTTTAACCAGTGGTTCCTTTTGTATGTTTCTCTGGACAAGGGCACTGGTATTTTGTACAGTGTATATATGCATGTATATATTATTGGTGTAACGATGCACAAAATTCATGGTTCAGTTTGTGCTTGGCTTTTAAGTCACGGTTCAATTTCAGTATGATTGTGGGGGAAAATGCAAAGCATAAAATTGCTTGTTTGTTCTATATTAACTCAGTTTATTATTAACATTTGTAAACAACATTTGAAGAGTTTATTTTAAATAAAATGCCAGCTAAAACATTATTCCATTTTTTTTTTAAATAAAAAAATCAATGCAATACACCTTTTATTATTATTATTATTATTATTATTATTATTATTATTATTATTATTATTATTATTTTTTTTTTTTTTTTTTAATATTGATTTAAATTCAGATTGTTTAACCAGATTCTGGAAGGTGAGCGGATGCCTGAGTAATGGAGAAGGAGTGTGCTGGTACTGATTTTTAAGAATCAGAGAGATGTGCAGACCTGCAGTAACTACAGGGGAGTAAAGTTGATCAGTCACACCTTGAGGTTATGGTAAATAGAAGTGGAAGCCAGGCTAAGGGAAGAGGTGACCATCTGTGAGCAACAGTATGGTTTCATGCCAAGAAAGAGAGCACTTCAGATGAACTATTTGCTTTGAGAGTGTTGATGGAGAAGTATAGCGAAGGTCAGAAGGCGTTGCATAGTGTTTGTGGATTTAAAGAAAGCGTGCGACAGAGTGGCAAGAGAGGAGTTGTGGTATTGTATGAGGAAGTCTGGTGTGGCAGAGAAGTATGTGAGGGTGGTGCAGGACATGTATGAGGACAGTGTGACGGTAGTGAAGTGTGCATTAGGAACGACAGACTGGTTCAAGGTTGGCTTTAAGCCCTTTCTGGTTTGCATTGGTAATGGACAGGTTGACTGTTGAGGTCAGACAGGAGTCTCCATGGATGTTTTGTGGATTATATTGTGATTTGTGGTGAGAGTAGGGAGCAGGTTGTGAAGAGTCTGAAAGGGTGGAGGTACATGTTGGACAGAAGGGGAATGAAAGTCAGTAGGAGTAAGACGGCGTGTGTGTGTGTGTGTGTGTGTGTGTGTGTGTGTGTGTGTGTGTGAGAGGGAGGGTAGTAGAGTAGTGTGGTTGCAGGGAGAAGAGGTGAAGAAGGTGAAGGAGTTTTAAGTACCTGGGGTCAAAAGTGTAAAGTAATGGAGAGTGTTAGAAGTGAAGAAAAGAGTGCAGGCTGGGTGGAGAAGAGTGGCAGGAGTGATTTGTGATCTGTATTTGTGAAGGGCATCTTCAAGAGATACAGATACAGATGGTTTGTTTGAAGGAGGCAATGTATAGGTGGTAAGGAGACCAATGAGCCACTGTGGTGACCCCTAATGGGAGAAGCAGAAGAAGAAATTGAGTAATCATTTAAATTTGGCACTAATTAAATAGATGGAAAATATTTTTATATTTTCCTTTTACTTTGTTAATGAGTAGCCACAAACACAGCAATGCTAGGTGTATTAAAAAGAAACTGGTTAGCACTGTGTCAAAGTTTAATTTATTTATTTATCTCTACCCTGAACAAAACTGTAAATGCAACACTTGTTTTTGCCCCCATTTTTTCATGAGCTGAACTCAAGATCTAAGACTTTTTCTATGTGCACAAACTATTTTTCTTAAATATTGTTCACAAATCTGTCTAAATATGTTAGTGAGCACTTCTCCTTTGCTGAGATAATCCATCCACCTCACAGGTGTGGCATATCAAGATGCTGATTAAACAGCATGATTATTGCTCAGCTGCATGCTTGTCGTCCTCATAGTCATATACGACAGCGTTTTCCAGTTCCTGCCAATATCCAGCAACTTTGCACAGCCGTTGAAGAGGAGTGGACCAACATTCCACAGGCCACAATTAACAACCTGATCAACTCCATGCGAAGGAGATGTGTTGCACGGTGTGACGCAAATGGTGGTCACACCCGATACTGACTAGTTTTCGGACCCCCATTACAGTAAAACTTCAGAGTGGGCTCCGTCCATGGCACAGTGGGGCTGCTGCTCTAGTTGCTACTGGCTTGGCTCCCTCCTTGATGAAGGTGAACATTTTTCTCATGGCTTTATTTTATTTTTATTTATTTATTTATTTTTTTAACGCCTCTCTCCCTTGGCTATATCAAGCGAGGGACAAGAGCACCATGTCGTAGTGGCCCTGGGTTAAAGATATTTTGCACCATGCCAATATTTGTGCTGTCGGTCATCCCTTAGTCCCCATGTGTACAAATGAGATGGTGAGAGATGTCTATATATCTATCTTTTATTGTGAGCCAGCTTTAGAAGAGGCTTCCTTCTGGGACAACAGCCATGCAAACCGACTTGTTGCAGTGTGTGGCGTATGGTCTGAGCACCGACAAGCGTTTAGTCTACTTTTTCCAACTCGAGTGCTGGCAGCATTGCTTTAGTGTGTGGGGTTTTTTTTTTTTTTTTTTGTGTAATCCAGTTTCTGCACCTGACCTACAGCAAGAGGACTCAACTTCTTTGATTGACCCTTGCGAGGCTTTTTCCGAGTCGAACTCGTCTAGGAAAACCTCTATATGTCCCTGGCCACTGTACTGTAACTCAGTTTCAGGCTCTTACCAATTCTCTTCTAACCTAACCCATCTTTTGTTGAATTCTATTTCTCAAATTCTCTTTGCCATTGAGTTCTTTGCTATGCGGTGCCATGTTCAACATCCAGAGGTCCGTATGGAAAAAAAAAAAATCACTCAAAGTGAAGTAAATGTGAATCTTTTAATTTTTCACTCCTCTTACAATGTCATTCTGTGCACAAAATATTGCTCATTGTTGAATCAGCCCGCCTCACACCATTTCTAGCTTATATATGAGCTCTGAATATGTTGGTCTAGCTTGTATCATATTAATTTGCTCAGATACTGTGGACATTTCTTCCTAAAATACTGCTAATGAAATTAATTTTTTACTTGCAGGTTAGATGGAAAGACACTTAAGACATTGATCATATTTGGTATTATAAGATTAGTAGCAGTATTTTTCATTGCATGATGTTTTCAGTTTGTGAAAGGTGTGGACTGCAGGCAGACAGGTTCAGCACCTTGACTCTTTATGAAACCATGCTCTTGTAATAGATGCAGTTTATCAATGTCTTTTTGAAATATGCATGGCTTTCCCCGAAAAAAGATGTTTAAATGAAAGCACATGTTGCTGTAAAACTTGTAAATACCATTAAGCATTGATGCTTTCCAGATGTGCAAGTTGCTCATTACATTGGCACTAATGCACTCCAATATCATCAGAGATGCAGCTTTTAAACTGAGTGCTGATAACAAGCCAAATGGTATCTCTCCTCGTCAGACATTTTTATATATATATATATATATAATTTTTTTTTTTTTTTTTTTTTTGGTCTGACCACAGATCAGTTTTTTGCCCTGTTACCCTTTAAACTAGCTTTTGCCCAGAGTAGACTGCAGTGTTTGGATCATGTTCTCATATGGCTTATTTTACATGAGATTTAACCTACGTTTGTGAATGACATGGGAAACAGTTTAGAGACAATGATTTCTGGAGGTGTTACCGAGCCCATGCAGTGATTTCAGTTACAGAATTATTAACTGACTGGTTTTTAAAAGGTGCTTAAAAAAATGCAGCACTAACCTTGGAAGCACACAATTAGCAGATCTAGGAACAATGGGATAAGCTGCAAATTGCAATGCTTAATCAATCAAATGTTATTTATAAAGCGCATTACAACCACCAAAAGGAGCACAAGGTGCTTTCCAGTAAAGCAAAAAATAGACGATAAAAAAATTGAATAAAAATTCTGAATAAAAGAGATTTTAACTGCGATTTAAAAATACTCAGCACAGTGATGCATCATATGTGTGCTGGAAGTGCGTTCCACAGCTTTGGACAGCAAATGACTGGCCTCCAAACTTTTTATAGTTGCATTTAGGAGTGACCAGAGAGGTATGTCCAGCGGAGCGGAGAGTTCTGGCTGGTTGGTAGACCTTTTAATAAATCGGCGAGGTACGGCGGGGCCAGACCATTGATTGCCTTGAACACAAACAGCAGGACCTTATACTCCACCCTAAACCGCACCGGAGGAAGCCAATGAAGCAAGCGGAGGACAGGGGTGATGTGTGAGCGTTTGGAGGTGTTGGTGAGAAGACGTGCTGCCGCCTTTTGTACCATTTTTGTTTAAGTCCAGTGTAAAGGGCATTACAATAGTCAATCCTTGAGCTGATAAAGGCATGTATAGCTTTTTCAAGGTTAGCTTGGGACAAGAATGATTTGACCTTGCTGAGTAGTCTTAGCTGGTAAAAGTTCGGCCTTCACTACTGTACTGATCTGCTTATCGATGTGCATACTTTGGTCAAAAATAACACCCAATTTACGCACGGTAGGTGCAAACTGGGGTGTTGGAGGACACAACTCGGAGAACTGCTGGGTGGGTCAGAGCTAAACAGGATGTACTCAGTCTTTTCTTCATTCAGATGAAGGAAGTTCTGGGAAAGCCACTGTTTAATATCCTGAAGGCAATTATGGAGAGGGTCCAAAGCAGAACGATTACTCTGAATCACAGGAAGATAGATCTGGAGGTCGTCAGCATAGAAATTAAATTGAACGTTGTGATTGGAGATGAGTTGACTAAGTGGCAGCATATAGAGTGAGAACAGAATAGGACCAAGAATAGATCCTTGAGGCACACCAGATGACCGAGAAGCAAACGAGGAAGAATGATCATCCAGCATTACTGAAAAAGTTCTGTTAGTGAGGTATGACGAGAACCAATTTAGTACTGCACCCTGCAGACCAACATGTTGAAGACGAGAGATGAGGATGGCATGATCCACGGTGTCAAATGCAGCGGTAAGGTCCAGTAGCACCAAAACCACAGAGCTTTTACCATCCAAGGCTTCAAGAATGTCATTATGGATTGTGGTTAACTGTGGTAGGTTAGAAATTTTGAAAAACTGACTTGTTCAGATTGGTGTTGATGAAATGGCCAATTCCAATAACTGAAAGTTACTGGGAGTGACTGCAGAATTATTTTTTTCAATGTAAATTTAGCTTCACGTTACAAAGAATGTATGATCATTTCAAAAATTTAACTCTTATTGTGTTTTTCCATAATACCCAAGCCTAAATTTCACCGAGTATGGAATGTCATTATATTATAGGTATGCGTTACTGGGGTGTAAGGCCTGTTTGTATTCGCACTGAAATACTGTTTTTATAAATCTTGTACATCTTGTTTAAAAGATTGAGTAAAAAAAAAAAAAAGACAAATTTGTCACTTCATTATATTTATTCAAAATGATTTAAAACCTTATTTGAATTGTGAATTGTCTACAGTATGTGCTACAGAAAATGTTGAAATGTAAAACGTGTTTTTCAACTAAAATGGGTGTGGTGTTAGACTAAACCCTAGGATTCAAGCTAATAAAAGTGGATTTAAACCTATTGATCATTCCAAATGTCTGCCTAATAAACAAAATGCATATAAATGTCCTTTCTTTTTCCCTCTTTTATCTGTTCTGTTTCTCAGGGAAACATCAGAGTATATTGCAGGGTACGTCCTCTCCTTTCTAACATGGAGGCAACCATTCCCCACATTCAACTCCCTGTTAATGACAACAAGGCTATAACTCTTGCAAAAACAGAAGAGGTAAGGCTGGTAATAATGAGAGTTGAATTGCAAATATTTTATTTTAAATTGTATCAGTCTGTGTGAAAGGCAGCTTCATTACCCATGAATTGTCCATCTGTCCTGCACTTCGTGTTTTCTCTTCTCTAGCATACCATCTTTTATCTTAGCTTATTAGTCTGTCTTTAGATAATCAGGTCGTTGGCTGATTATTTTAGTTGGGAACATACTGAAATGTGCAGCACTTATGACATTCCAGGACTACGATTGGGAGCCTGTGATGTAGGGAAACTAATGTACATCTCTGTCTCTTACTTTTAGTCACATGTGGGACGTGCTGCAGAAACTCAGAAAAATTACATCTTCAGTTTTGATTGCGTGTTTGGGCCTCGCAGCACTCAGAGTGAGGTGTTCGAGGAGATCTCTCTCTTGGTGCAGTCAGCTCTTGATGGCTACAATGTCTGCTGCTTTGCATATGGCCAGACTGGTAGTGGTAAAACATTTACAATGGAAGGTGGTGACATGGAGGACATGCGGGGAGTCATTCCACGAGCTGTTCAGCAGATTTTCGAGTCTGCCAGCTTGCTTCGAGAGCAAGGATGGCAGGTAAAGTATTCATACTGAATTACTGTTTTTATAAATGGATGATTAATTGCACACATTGAAATGCAAGATCTATTGAAATACCAAAATTATACCTGGATAAAAATGTGCTATTGAAACCAATGTTGTGGTATTGTATTACTTTTGTTTTACTGCAGTACACATTTACAGCCAGCTTTGTTGAAATTTACAATGAAACTCTGCGGGACCTGCTTTATGTGGGGAAACCTAACAAGCGGCCAGAGCATGAAATCAAAAAGACCACAAATAATGAAGTCACAGTCACCAATCTGAATTACCAGAGGGTCACCACTGAGGATGAGGTATTTGCAATATATTTAAATCTATCACTTGTATTTTGTTTATCTTTAATACTTTATATGGTAACTATAATGGTTAATTGGTATTTGACAAACAAACAAAAATGTATTGTACTGTACTGGACATATAAATCCATGATTTTCAAATCAGTCCTGTACCTCTATCAAATTAGCTCCTAGATTGGATGAATTTGTGCTAAGACCTGATTATCATTTATGACACACAGCCATTTTTCATTTAGGGTCCTCTAACATGGGGCATGTATTGTGCATGCCACATGAATCATGCACAATCAGAATAGGACTTATACAATCAGATTAGGACTAAAATAGTAGGACTTTTTTTTTTCATAGTTCCTCCAATATCAATCTAACCCTTTTTATTTAAACCTGTATGCGATTAAATTAAATCTATCGTGGTGTGGTGCTCAGGGGCAAAAACATATGCACCTGACTGTATAGTATCAACTTATAGAATACAAAATGTACAAATGCAAATATAAAATATAGGTGCAAAAAGCAAGAGCAGCCTCCAGTGGCTAGTTTTTGCCACTACAAAAAATAAAAAGGTGCCCATGTATTGACCCTTGGTTGCTGTGTTTACACTAAATCTGTGAAGAGGAGCCAAAACATTATAAAACTAACTAAACATGTGGAGCTAAAAGGCTCTTGGAGCTTTTTTCTGTGATTGTTGTTCATTGGACTTTAAGATGATTTAAAAAATAATACTTGTATTCTCCTGTCACCATTGGGCCATTTGTACTACCTGTTAATTTTTCATGTCTTTGGTCTGCATCACTTGTTTTAAGGCCAAAAAATATAGAAAGAAAAAAGGGAAAATAGTGTCCCAGCATCTTTAGAAAAGAGCTTCACATGCAGCTAGTTCTCACTAACTTGCAAAGTACACAAAAACAAGAATACAGTATATTAGCATTAAGCGATTAAAAATCAGCAATGAGTTACAGGTGTAAAATTTTGTGAAGTCAAGTAGAAATATAACAACACAGTGCACATATGCAAAAAACTTGAGACAGGGAGACAACCCTGGGACACTGTAGTGCTGACCAGGACATAGTATGTACATGCATGGTAATGTGTGAAGTAACATGGATAACCGTACAAGAGATTTTAGCATGATTGGATTAATGGCCTAAGAAACAAATATTTGAATATAATCCAATCCCACTATTAAAAACTAGCAATTCACTTTTTTGTATAATAATAATTAGATTTGTGGGAGTGCATCACAACACACAAAAAAAAATGTAAAACTTGTTCAAACATGTCAGTTTGCCCAAGAGGCACATTTTTTGCATGCTTTGTCTCCTTCCTACTAATGTTTCACCATACATCTTTACTTTACGTCATGAGTTTTTGCTCATATGGGTGTGATAGTCAGGTTAGAAATGTTTAGCCATATAGTGTAAGTATAGGTGGGTGGTGTACATGGTGAGTAAGCATTGTGCAAACTTGATCGTCTCCTCCAAAAGTATTTCAACATCAAGCCATGTGTGGGGTTTTTTTATTTATTATTTATTTATTTATTTTTTTAACTATATGCAGAGTGGATTTGAGTTGAATGATGAAATGAGTCTGAAATTAGATCAGTTTGTTTTTTTTTTTGTTGCTAAGGTATGCTCAGTTATACTGATTTGTTTAAACAATTTTTTTTTTTTTTTAAGGCTTTTGCATATGAATAGTGCAGTTGTTAAAAAGGATGATCCAATTCAATACCAGTTCATCTGTTAAGAAATGTCATGAATTGTCCTCGTGTGGCTGCTTCTGGAAAAAGCTTAATGATAGTTGCATGCTAAGCTCCCATATCATTTAGCTAATGTTGTGGTTGGGACTAAATTTGGGTGGCTGTCCTGCTGCTTTAAAATCCATGTCAATGCTCAAGAAATAAGAAAAGCTCAATATTTTGAAGGTGTATCTGGCGTCATGGTCTAAACTGCACTGCAGAACAAGCTTAATGATGTTTTTTATTTATATTGTTCACTGAATGACCAGAATGTCCTGCCAATTTATAGAGAAATGCACATATATTACAAATATGGATATGTAACCAATTTATTATTATTATTATTATTCATTTATTATTTTAAGAATAATTTATTGATCCCACAGGATTTTTTATTTGTATTTTTATTTATTTATTTATTTTTTGCATAAGAAGCTTGGGCGGACAGAGCACGGAGGGTTAAGGGCCTTGCTCAAGGATCCATAGAGTGGCAGCTTAGCAATACCTGGGCTTGAACCCTTAACCATCTGATCAGTAGCTTTGCTTTTTGCTTAGCTAATGTTTTGGTGGTCTGTCACAAAAAATGCCATGCTCTTTACTAGAGGTAAACATCAGTACATGAAAAGTGAAATATAGTCTCATCTTTTTATTTCCAACACAAATCTTTTCATAGGAAAAACAAAAGAACTGGCCTTGCTGACCCACTACATGTATGCTGTAATATATTGTTTTAAATAATATGAAAAATGGACCCAAAAGGTTAAAAAAAATGTTGTGCACATTATTTAGACATTCAGTTTAATAGTTAATCTTGGGCAATATCAGGTGCCAATGTTAAGACCAAAAAGCCTACTTTATTTATATAATTTAAAAGGAATAACAGGAGACTCCATGCCTGGTTGGTGTACCAGGTTTCTGCCCCGAAGCAGGTTTTTTTTTTTTTTTTTAAGTTGCTCTAACCCTAATTGCCTTATTAAATGCACATTGTGTGGATTTCACTTATTTTTTTTTTTTTAAGTGTCCTGAGTGCACTAATATCATAATGTCAATTTTATGGTCATATTGTCCAGCTCTAAACATGGCACATTTTTGTACTATACAAATGGTCACAGTTAAATGATTTCTGTTATATTGACCTTTTAATTTCAGGTTTACAAGTTGATCATCTTGGCAAACCAAAACAGGTCTACTGCTCGAACAAAAATGAATGATCAATCATCTCGTTCCCATTCCGTATTCCAGCTGGACATTGAGGGAGAAAACGTTGGCAGAGCTACCAAGTGCAAATGTAAGTGTTCTTAATATTCCAATGGAAAATAGGGAACTTGTTTTTGAAGCCTACCAAAGTAGAATACTGTGGGTTTATTTTTTATTTATTTATTTTTACCTTTTGCTGATAAGTGGGTTTTTTTTATTTAACTACTTTGTGAAAAGCGATTTACCCATCTATAATGTAGGGCTGCAGCTATAGATTATTTGAGTAATTGTGAATTCTATCGATTATTTCATTGTTTAAACGAGTAATCTGAAGTCGTTTTTCTTTATCATTAAGTAGCAGTACTAAATATACAAGAGAAAATAAGACATGTCTCTTAAAATAAACAAGTTATTGTTTTTTTTGTTTGTTTGTTTTTAAATAAAAAAAAAAATTTTGTTGCTGAAAATGCATACAAGAAAATCAGTGAAAACTACTCATTTAATGCATTTAATTGTTACTTTAAAATGCAAATACAAATATATAAAGAAATCATTAAAATATATAAATCTATTCCAAATTACTCTTGTACCTTTTTTATTTTTTTAAGTTAAATGGACTAAACAAAGCATCGGGACATATATAATTATATATATGGTGGATCAATTTTTGCATTAAAATTACTTGTTACTTGAGGAAATGTTTAAGCCCTGATGTGATTGCCTCACTATTACACCGCCCTTAAAACTCCAGCCTGTACTTTTATAAAAATAATGTAAAACAAACTTACTTTCGGCTTCTCCCATTAGGGTTCGCCACAGCGGATCATCCGTATTCATGGTCCAAGCTTGAAGGATATTGTCACAGGATTTGAATACATCTGAATCTATACAGTGGAACCCGGTTATCTCGCCCTCGGTTATCTCGACAACCCTATTAAGTCGACGTTTTTGAAGTGGAACCGCCAAATTCTCGCTTTTTCTACACATTTTTTATCGGTTATGTCGACTTTTTTTATGTCGCCGAACCCTGATATCTCGAGCACAAGGGGGGAAAAATTAGAAATTTTAACGTCAGTTATGTCGATCGGCACTGTGCAGCCGCAGAAGAACTCGCGAAAGTGGTGGAAAAATCAAACCTTACAGATACTACAGGTGTTTGTATTGTATACTGGTGAATCTCTGCTGTTAGTAAGTGCACATATGCATTTTTTTGTTAAATGTTATGCGATGAAGGGGAGCGCGGCGCTCCCGGCTTCAACTCCTTACCGAGAGCCGTGCTCCTTACCGAGCGGGCGAGCAGGGTAAAGGAGCACGGCTCTCTCGGTCAGGAGCGGCGCGCGCTCGGTAAGGAGTTGAAACCGTGAGCTTCAGAGAAAGCACCTGCCACGCCCCCTTCGGCCGTTCACGTTTGAGACTTTTCTGTCGTTTTTGGTTTCGGGTTCGGTTTTGGATCTTCCGGGGTTTTTTTTCAGCTTCTTGCCGTGCCGCAGGTCGCGGTATTTTATAATTTCCCTATTTTTCCATTTACAAACTCCCTCCCTCTCTCCCTCTCTCTCTCTCTCTCTCTCTCTCTCTCTCTCCTCTCTCTCTCTCTCTCTCGCTCGGCTTATCTCCCCCTCGGCATCGCGGACGTAAGTTTTCTTGGACACTTTGCTTTGTGTGTTTGTGCGGATTACTTCAGCCTGATGGTCATAAGTTTTCAGAAACCTATTTACTGTTTATTTTTCTTTTTTTTCCACATGTGGACTAAATGTGAGATGGCACAGCCGCTGTTTTTTTTTTTTTTTTTTTTTTTTTTTTTTTGAGCGATCTGTGTGTTTATAATGTTGGAGAATATAATAAAGGTTTGTATGGAGAATGGACGGTGGTTTGTATTGTATACTGGTAAATCTCTGCTGTTTGTAGGTGCACTTATGCCTTTTGTTGTTAACAAACGTATGTACATTTTTATAGCATGCCTTCATCAAACAAATCGCGGCAACGCTGTTGTGTAAAAACCCCTCCAAAACACGTGCATGCACATTCTTATTTATTAACGCACATCATGTACATAAAGAAATTTCAAGCACGTTAATATATTGCCGCCATTTTGTTTTTGTTTATCTCGATCATCGGTTACCTCGATGCTTTTTGGCAACCCCTAGGACATCGACATAACCGGGTTCCACTGTATTTGGTAGCATGCAAGAACAGTTTAACTGTTAATTCAGCTGTGATGCAAACTCCAGTGTTTAAAATTGCACAACAAATAGATCATGGTTTGACTCTTTGCTTTGGTGACTTGGTCGATTAAACTGCACTTGTCATAACTAATGTAAAAGCAGAAACCATTTAATCGACCAAGTCACCAGAGAGATGTTGTTTAATTCTTTGAGGTGAATGGAAAATATGCACTGGTGCTCAGAATTAAACAGCCACTAATACACAGCTGTTCGACAGCAAATATTTTTCAACAATGTGCTTATTTATAAAATGTATATACTTAAATTTTAAATTCAGCCGTTTGCTTAATCTGCAAAAATTCTTGGAGTTATAAAGTTAAACATCAAACTTTTTTTAATGGTTAATGCTGTTGATCATACCCATGAAGGCTTTGCAACAACCTTCTTTATCCCCCCCCCACTTCCCTGTCAGCTGTGATTTTTCTTCTTGCACCATTTTTCTCCCCAGCCTCCCTTTGTTTGGTTGATTTGGCTGGCAGTGAAAGGATCCAAAAAAGCCAGTCTCAAGGAGAAAGATTTAAGGAAATGACTGCCATAAACTCTTCGCTCACCAATTTGGGAATTGTCATCACTGCTTTAGCCAATAAGGTGTGTTTAAATAACTAATTATTAATGTGTTTTTAAGCAGGTTAGATTTTGAAATCTATAAATCTCATCACTTTTCTCCCCACTCTTATGTTTAGGAGACCTTTGTGCCCTATCGCAATTCAAAACTTACCTACCTACTCCAGGGGTGCCTGGGTGGCAACAGCAAAACGTAAGTTGGAATTGCACCCATAGGAGATTAAATGTTAAATTATACTAAAGTAACAGTAAAGCACTATTCTGGTTTTACAATGAATGGCAGTACATACTTGCTTCAGCAGCAAATTCTAGGAGGAAATGGTGCTATAAGTAAAAAATAAAAAGTATGTAGGTTCACAATGTTGAGGAATTTTGGAAAAGAATGATCTTGAACAGTGGTGTCCTTTCTTTTCTGCAAAAAGTTGTTGAGGATAAGATTGGACACCCAAGGTCTTGATTAATGTTAAAAATTGTTACAAACTACCATTAGAAAATGATTTCAATAATGTGGCTTTGTTTTACCCAAATTAAGTAACTGTAATACTGTGCCTTATTTATCAATCCAGGTAAAAAATAGATTTTTTTTAAAGTTGTTGTTTTTTACAGGCAAATATTTGTGGCCATTACATTAAATGCAAATGGGGTACAGACATTAGGAAATTATTAAGTAACTAATGTTGCTAGCTCATTAGACTGTGTAAGGCTATGACCAACCACAAATCAGTTAACCAATAGATTAAATTCTTGCAACTGAATGAATGAATATTGAATTATTACTTTGTAATAAATAAGGAAGGTGAGAATGTGAGCAAGAAACATCAATTGATACTGACATCACATTTATGTCTACCTTTGACACATGAGCTTTTATGTCATTTTAAGTGACTTGTTAATCTACTGTAAATGTTTATTGTAAATAATAATTTGAACTATAAAGAGGTGAATTATGTTTTTGACTTTACTGGTTTCTTTTTGGTGTGTAGTTTGATGTTTGTAAACATTTCACCTGAAGAAGAGAGTTTTGGTGAATCACTTAATTCGCTGCGCTTCGCCAGCAAGGTCAGTCTTTATTTTCCAGTGGCTTGTGTTGAATGTAATTTTGATTATGCCTGTGTGATACATTTGTTGAAGCATTTTTGCTTTGTTTGACCATTGTGTACTGTTGCAGGTGAACGACTGTGTTATTGGAACTGCCACAGCCAATAGGAAGTAGAATCTTTTTTCTTGATTTTGATCAGCTAAAGGCACCATTACATATACACTTATTTTTTTTTTATTACGCATCTTTGAACTATTAAATGTTTTTAATCAATTTTTATTACTTTTCTTGATATTTTAATGCTCATTAGACTTTATACTACAGCTTTATTTTGTTTGCTATCTAAAATTGCCTGGATGTGAGATCAAAACCCAATAATCACAAGGATTCATTTTTATCAGTGCATTCATTGTAAAAAGTTAGTATTGTTTTATTGATATGATTTGAAATACTTTTATTGATTGATTAAACAATGACTAAACAATTGATAACAATGTTCTATGTGGTTATTCTGCTCATGACTGTGTGTGTGTGTGTGTGTGTGTGTGTGTGTGTGTGTGTGTGTGTGTGTGTGTGTGTGTATATATATATATATATATATATATATATATATATATATATATATATATATATATATATATATATATATATATATATTTTTTTTTTTTAATTGGGGCTGGGCGATATGGCCTAAAAAAAAAAATCCGATTTGCGATTTAAATCGATTTTTTTCCCGCCTGCTTCAAATCAATCTGCATATGACAAATTATTATTATTTTTTTAAGTTTTAACTTTATTAAATAAAGTTTATTTACCCTTCTGGGATTATAACCCACTTTGGGTTAAAGTGCAAAACTCCAAAACTCCACAGTAAAATGAGATAAAATTTAAGAGAGTAATAGACAGGGACACTGTAAATAAAAATAATTTGAAAGATTGAGCAAACCTATAAAGAAAAATTTGAGTGTTTAAATGTGGAACGTGATTGAAAATGCACCTGAGGTTTTGAGTGATTTTGCCTTTACTTTTCTTAAAAACTCCACAGTAAAATGACTGTTTATGACTGTTTGAATATGGTGATTTAAATGATCTGATTTTTCTGTTTCTTAACGGAAACGCCGTTCTGAAGCGTCTTTACATGTATTTTGGTCGCTTCCACCACCTGTACCGTAAGTGTACGATTAGACGCGCAACACTAAACAAAGTGCGGCTGCTTAACCGTGTATTTTCAACATGCGGCTGCTTAACTTTACTTGGGAACGAGTTCTTCTCTGCTCGCTGCCATGTTGTTTGTGTATGTCTATGGCAAACGGGCGGGGGCGGTTAGTTCGTTCGAAACTATGGAAGCCCAGAGGGGAGCGTCGGCGGACATTAAAGAGAAAACCGATTTTTATTAAAACAGATCGATGTAAACTACACATTCGAGTTAATCGATAAAATCGATTTATATAGATATCTATCTATCTATCTAGAGATATAGATAGATAGATAGATAGATATCTCAAAGCAGAGACCAAGCAAAAAAAATTTAGTCTGATCTTTAAGAAGCATTAGAAGGATAAAGTTTTACATGTGCCACTTAAAAATTTTGGAAGACAGCACAGTCTATGAAAATCTTGCCTTAATGTGTTTACATGTTGAGTGATATATTTTATTCTGTTATTTGTAAAATTTATTGTTTAAGACTTGATTGTGAATGTCTTGGTTGTGCTAAATTCTTCACCTAGCTCTGTTTCTCAACAGCCACTCCACCCTGATACTCATCACGTTAACAGAAAACGTAAGAGTTGGAAAAACAGTAATGATCACTAGTATGAAGTCGCACCAAAACCTCACTTATCATCTATTGTTTGTCTTTTAAGGTCTTTGTTTAATGCTTTTTAAAATTTAAGTTTGTGGTTTTGTGTATTTTATTTTATTTTTTTCTGTGTTCATAAATAAATAGGGTCTGAACTTCAACTCAAGCTTTCATTCTTTCACATGCACAAAATAACAAAATGTCGAACTCACATCTGTATTTATGAGTGTAAGCAATCCTTTTGTACTTCAGCTAGCATCTTGGCTATTAGTAGAAATGATGGTACTGTTAACTTAATGCAAAATGTGTCTACCAAAGGTGGTGGACAAAATCCAGGCGTTTTACTTTTTAAATATTTCTTCGCAATACATATGTTTGATTCTCCTTACAGACACAAATTGTTTTTAAATTGTTTAAACACATTTAAGGTCTTACTTTAAACCCTTCATTGATTATTTCTTGCAAGTGTATCTTAAAACATCTACACTTCCACCCAAAGATACTTTGTCAGGAATGTACATGCATGCATTCTTTCAGTCAAAGAGAACTAGTCCTGGTGGCTTACTTGAACACGACACACCCTTGATCATGAGCCAAAAGATTTTCATGACCATAAGATATGTATACATTTTAGAACATTTAATTAGTAAGGCAAAGTCTGAAACTAAATGTTTATACAGATTAAAAGCACTCTGATGCATATTTTCAGACATTTCCATTTAATAAAAAGAGATTTGTTTTATCTCTTGTAAAAATATATTTTTTTTCTTTTGCATTATTGTAATTATTATAAATTATTTGTAATTGCTTAATTAGAATCAAATGTTTGTTAGCCTTCCACAAAATCAGTCTCTGGGTTTATGTATATATTTAAAACCTGGACTGCCTCAGTTATGATGATAAAGTCGAAGTTTTTCTCTTATCTATTCAAAAGCTTGAGAAATGTATTTCAATTAGCTAAAATCTTCATCCAATATGACACATTATACAGGACCCAACAGCTGCAGCTTGGTTGTACTGTACTGAGAAACCCATTGCTGACAATGAGTTAGTAATGAGTTTCTACTAATGAGTTGTTACTTCAAGCCCACTACAAATGTTCACTCTTAATGGTATCGGTCATTGTGAACTTTTTAAAAAGTTAGTATTGGCTGTATTTATATGCCAGTTTCCAGTGGAATTTTTACTTGACAATACACTCTCCTCCCTTGAATGCAAACAGAAATGTCTATTTTTGCTAGAAAAAAAATAATTTTCTAGTAAGAGTTATAAAGTTAATGTTCAATGCTGATAAGTCATGGTGTTTTTAATAATGCTACACTAGGAGTTGTCTGACAAGAATGCACATGCACAAAGACCTAGTCACAGAACAAGTTTGAGCATGCTTACCTGCACACGCCACACCCTTGAACTGAGCAAACAGCCGAACACAACTTGCATTATATAAATTAGACAATGTTGTTACCAAATACGATTACACTGTTTCATTTATAGTTGCTGTAACACAAATATAACTTCTAAAGTTACAAAACAAACTCTTTTAATTCAACAATATATTGAACTTTGCAGAAATGCTTTAGATATAGACACCAGTGTTCCATGTAAATCATGATAATAGATCTTTGTTGTTTAAACATCTCAGAATACCAATCATAAGCATTTAGATTTTCCCTACTTCCTTGATTAGCACCTTTGTGTTGGTCTCTGTTGCCTTAAAAGGATGTGTGTGTTTCTCTTGTCTACACCCTACCTGTATTTGGCTTTCCTTTTATGGAAGGTGGCTTTATTTCATGCACTTTACCCTGGTTTTCATTTCCTGTAAACTGTAAAAACTGTTATTAAATTATATATTTAACCTTTGTCATACACAATGTTCAAAGAATGATTCAGATAGAATATTAGATATGATTTGGATTTATTTAGAAAAATGTATTCAAAAAGCACAGAAGTTAAATGTCCCCAGGCTATCAGCCATTTACAGGCATAAAGGAGGAGTGTCCATTTCTTTGCTTTAGCTCTTAGTTTTTCAGTTTGCTGGAGCCAGATTTTCCAGTACTTTCCTCCAACGGAACAAGTCTACGTTATGGTGAGCATTGTAATTTTTTTAATTATAAACATAAATTTGCTTTTAACAAGAAAAACCTAAACAAAAACCAGCAGTTTATGTGGTCATAAAAGCGGTTGTAAGCTAAATAAAAATGTCATGTTTGCATGGTATAAAATAAGGTATAAGGTGAACTGCATCTGCATGTTTGTGTTAAGGTGTGCTAGTGTCTACTAGTGCTGACTTGTTCTCTGTGGAAAGGAATGTAAAACTACAAATGTTTCACACTTCTACTCAATTCAAGTATGTTTTTAAAACAGAAATAGCAGTTTACATTTACATTGGATTTTCAAATCCAGTTTGATCTTTTTCAATTTGTTTTTGTTTTCAGAAATATTTTTGTAAAATTGTCATATTTACAAACATGACACATCTTTTATTCTTATTGCATAACTTTTTCATGTGTGAAAATTGTAATTCTTAATAAGCAGATTAAGTTTTTCCTTGTGTTGTGGTGAAGACTGTATACTGTGTGCTTAAGGAAAGTTAACACAAAGAACTGACACACAAAGAAAGAGCTGTATGTTTTCATTTTATTGTTTTCAGTTTGTATATATTTAGATTACATTTTGTGAAATGTGCTATATAGAAAGACTTTACATTGTTGTCATGAACTTTATTTTTGTTTGAAGTTTTCCACATGATCCTACTTTTCACATGATTCAAGCTTCTTTCCCTTCTGTCCAGGCTTCTGGTGTGGCTATAAGTGATGAGGTGGTCTTAGCCTATAACCAAATTAAAATCCGCCGTCAGGGCGATGATGAAAAGGAAAGGTACAAATTAGTTATGTTCTGCATAAGTGAAAATGGAAAGAACATCGTCATCAATCACGATTTATCACTAAAAAACAAACATATTGAAAATGAAGAAAATGTCTTCAAAAAGATTGCCAGCATGATACCATTAAAGGACTGTTGCTACGGCTTATATGACTGCAACTATGCTACCACAGAAAGCCAGAAGCAGACGCTGATCTTCATCATGAGGTACATAAAATAACATAAGATAAGACAAGTAGACAAATATATGGATCTAAGCAACTATGACAAGGGCAAAAAAACATCCTGTGAGCAGCAGTTCTTTGGGTGGAAATGTCCTATTGATAAGAGAGATTGTAATAAAATGGCCTTGATTGGTTTGTGTTGCCAGAAACCATAACTTACACAATCACTAGTTACAACTGTGGTGAGAAGAAAAGCATCTCAAGCATACACAAAACATTGAACCTTTAGGTGGGTGGCTCACAACAGCAAAAGGGCAGGTTAGGTTTCACTCCTGTCAGTCAAAACCCGGAATCGAAAGCTCATGAGCACAGGCCAACCCAATGTACGGTTTTGTTAAAGCTGTGCCCATGTAAAAGCAGATTTCAGAGATTTTTCTTTTTGCCAACGGGAATGGAACCTGGTGTGGTCTTCTGCTGTTCTAACCTATTAATACAAAGATCTGCTCTGTTGTACATGTAGATTGCTTATTTAAGTCAGTTTAGATTTCCTGTCAGCCCAGACCTGTCTGGTCATTCAGTCATTCTTCTCTCTTATCAAGATGCATATTTTTTTTCACACCATTGTGTGTAAAATTTGTGTGAGAAATATTAAGGAGACCAGCCATTTCTCAAATACAAACCCAGGTGGCACCATGGCATAATGCCATGGTTAAAGTCACAGAAATTATTTTCTCAATTCTGATGTTATGTGAACATTAACTGGAGTTCTTGATCGTTATCTGTATGATTTTATTTTATTTCATTTCGATGCTGCTATTTATTGATTAATATCTTCAGAAATGAGCAGGTACACATGTTTTACTTATAATGTAGTTGGTGAGTGTATAAATTGAGTACATTATAAAAACTTGCATATGTACATATACAATACTGTGTAATAGTTTTAGGCATGTGTGGGAAAAATGCTCCAACATAAGAATGCTTTAAAAAAAATAAGGAATTTTATCAATAAGAAAAATGGAAAGTAACTTAACAGAAGAGAAATCCAAATCAATATTTGGTGTTCCCACACATCATCAATTCTTCTTGCTGTTTTTGCAAGTCTTGCTGCTGTTGCAGTTTTTGAAAGAACTTGGCAGGTAGGTTGTTTGAAACATCTTGAGAACTTAACCACACATCTGTGGATGTAGGCTTACCAAATCATTCTGTCTCTTAATGTAATCCCAGACACAGGACACTGTATGTGGCCATTTCTAAAGCATTCTTACTTGTTAGCATTTTTTCACAACTGCCTAAAACTTTTGCACAGTACTGTACATGTGAATTTTCCTGAGTTAAATGTTTAAGCACAGTAAAAAGTATTTCTTTTTTGTAGTGCTCCAGACAATGCACCCTTAAAAAAGAAAATGCTCTACGCAAGCTCCAAGGCAGCTTTGAAGCAGAAATTAGAAGGTTTGTTTTGTTGATTTAATTTTAACACAAAACGTATAAATGAAATGTAATTTCCAACACAAAGAAAAAAATTTACTGTCACACTGGCATAAGTCTTCAGACTATTTGTCATCACACTTCAAATTTAGCTCTTCTGTATTACATTTTTCTGGATAATTTCTACACTTTGATTGAAGACTACCAAATTTAATTGATTAGACAAGATTTGAAAATGCACACACCCATCTATATAAGGTTGTACAACTTAAAGTGCAAAAACCAAGTCATTAGAACAAACAAACTGCCACAGAACTTAGATTTATGATTTATGCATAATAAATATATGATGTGGTGTAGACTACAAAAGATTCTGTAGCATTAAGGGTTCCCAAGAACATGGTGTCCTCCTTTAATTATGTATTGCACAACAACCTGGACTATTCCAGCAAAGGGGAGAGGGGCCTTGTTGTGAAAGGTAACCATGAACCCAGTAGTCACTCTGATTGAGCTTCAGAGATCATGCGTGGAGATGGGAGAAACTTGCTGAAAGCTGACCATTACTCAAACACTTCTCAGATGTTTGCTTTATGGCAGAATGGCTAGACAGAAATGTCTGCTCAGTGCAAGACACATGAAACCCTTTTCTTGCAGCTACCTTGCATGCTTTCATGTGTCTGAATCCACATTGCCATAGATAGCCTAGATAGCTGGACTGTTGGACTGATGCTTTACCTTCTGTAAGTGTCATAACACAGGGTCTGAATACTTTAGTCAATGTGATCTTTTTCTTTTTAATAAATTTGTGAAGTTACCACAAAAAAAAAAATTTTTCTTTGCTTTGTCATGATCGGGTATAGAGTATAGAACTTTTTAACATAGAGCTACAAAACAAACACATAGTCGGTAAAAAGTTTAAAAATATATATTAGGTTAAATGTTTTTTTATTTTTATTTTTTTTACTTCTTTATGGTTGTTTATTTTTAACCTTTTGTTTCAGGAGTGAGCACTGAATGGCAGGTGAATGACTGCTCAGACATGGAAATGGCAGTTCTTGTGGATAAGCTTTCTGGAACTAAAGAAAAGGTTATTTCTCTAGAGGGAAAAAAGGTGTAATGGCACAGAGCAGAAAACCAAGTCCCCGTAAACTTTATATTGAACCATCTTTACAGATATAGTTATTTGTTCAATATAAATGCTTTTTAGTATAAAGGCACTATATTGTTTATAGACATGGTGTAATTGTTTTCCACACAGTACGTGTTACATAAGTCAGAAGATCTTTCTGTTTTTAAACCCTTCATAAACCCTACATCTAACTGATTGCATCCTTTTTAAACTACGTAAATTGACAACTGTTGAATTAAAGATTTCTTGATTTTGAACACTGTACAGCAACAATTTAAAGATCTTAAAATAAAAAGTTATTGGAATTCCATCCTGAATGATAATAAATTAGTTATTTTAACATTGCAGCGGGAATGCAGAGAGAATGTGAAAACTTTAAGCAGATACTGAATATAACATTAAAGATCATTAAAGATTGTTTGGAATTCCATTACGTGTTTTGGTATTGATCATTTCAGCTCTGGGAGAAAAGATGGTGCAGACAAGTGACAATCATTATCTCTAATTTATTTGCAGGATCTTGTATAGTACAAAAATACATTACCAGCTTCTGATTGGTGTAACAATTATTTTCTAAACTGAATGAGCAAATAACAACATAACAGAAACTTGTAAGTCAGCAAATGTGTACATGCAGCTAGATAAGTGTTTATCAGGCAGTTGGTTCTTAAAATAGAGACTGCAGAGACTGTAACATACTTGGACAACTCCACCAAATACAGGGTGAAAGTGAATATTGAGTGTGCCTTCTTCGTTTACTCTGTCAATACCCTCTTAATTCCTAAAGGACATGTGAACACTGTAGGTGACACAATAACTCTGGGTCTATGGGACACAAAGGAACTGCTATATTAACAAAATATAGGACGACACTATGCATGAGACATGTAATACGGGGAAATTAAAGACTGGTCATTATCAGGCCAAGAAGTATTACTACAATTGCAGTAGTGAAGTGACCTTGATATAATAAATGCAAAAAATATTCAGGAACATATTACATTAATTATTTTTATGCAGTTTTGTAAAAAGGCAGTGTTCTTTGGATGAGTCAGATGTGCTTTCCTTCATTATTATGCATTCATTTTAAAAGAGGGATGAAAGCAGATAACTCACTCGCTCCTGATTTTCTCCTTTTTTTATTTGGCTACTACATAGATGCTGGCATGTGGCACCTGCTTTTCAGTGACTTTTTATTTAACCAAACATAAACACACTGAGCTTTATGCTGTTCTCTTGTACATGGCAAACTCCATTCACAAACCAGTGCCCAACAATGCCCCGACATACACATTGACATGTCCACATTAATACACCATTAACATGCCTTCTTTGGACAATACATGAACTAAGGTTTAGAATTTGAATAAATAAAGGGGAAAAAAGAGCAACATTGGATCACCAGGTATACAAGATATTCTCAGAAAATGATCATACAAACATTTTGATTTAAAAAGAGCTTCACCATAATATTAAACTCATAGCACAGCTGTCTGCAGTGTCTGAATTGCTTCACACAATTTTTGGTTCTTAAACATTGAACAAGGAAGATTTGGGAAAAGAGAAGAAAAAGAAAATCAGCAGTAATTCAAAAGTGGCACATCTTAGTGAAAGGTAATTCAGAATGCAGTAGCAAAAGTCCTTACCATCACCACAATACATGACATCACCACTATCTTATCCATGAGACTCTGGCTCTCATTTAAGTTCCGTATTGATTATAAAAATACTACTATTGACAAATAAAGCAGTAAATGGTCTCATGCTACAGTACTCAGCAAAAGTTTAATCTATTATGATCCACCATGCATGATTTGTTAAAAAGGATGCAGGCTGTTCGGGTGCAACTTGAATACTGAAGGCTACTGAAAGGGGAAGGGTTTTCTCTTACAAAGCCCTATGGTTATAAAATACCCTTAGAAATAGAATTCGGAGCTTGGACTGAAAACATATTGTCCAGCATTTTTCGTAAATAGATTTTTTCCTTTTGGCTCCTAAATATTACATATGCCATATCCATCTAGATGCTCTACTTCTGGATAGAGTTCTCATCATTTACATTTACATTTGCGGCATTTAGCAGACACCCTTGTCCAGAGCGACGTACAAAAGTGCTTTGAGTCTCTAGCAATTAATAAATCTACACTGGTAAAACTTAAGATAAATTTAACTCTTGAATTCTACAAAGCAAACTTGGAAAATGCTAATTTAAGTGTTTCAGGAAGAGGTAGGTCTTCAACCATCGCTTGAAGATAGCCTGGGACTCTGCTGTACGTACATCTAGGGAAGTTCATTCCACCACGTCGGTGCCAGAACAGAGAAGAGCCTTAAAGTATACTTACCTCTCATTCTGAGAGAAGGTGGTACCAGTCGAGCAGTGCTGGAGGATCTCAGACAGCGTGATGCAGTGCAAGGTGTGAAGAGGTCATCTTTGAGACAATGTGCCAATTTTTGACCTTGTAATCAAGCATCAGTCCTTTGAATCTGTTACGTGCAGCTACTGGAAGCCAGTGAAGGGAGCGCAGCAGTGGGGTGGTGTGGGAGAACTTCATCAATTGGAAACCACTTGCTGCTTTTGTGGATAGCCCCATATGCACAGACTAAAAACACAGGATTATTGTGGATGGTACCACAGAAGATGGCTTTGGCCTTAAATTAATATAAACAGTTTTGTTACAATGGTTTAGGAATACAACTGCCACAAACAGACTTGCAGAACATCGGTGAATAGATTTCATGATGAATATATAATTAATAGACATTAAAATTGTTGAGGACTATGACAATTGAAAGTTAAATTGTTATTTTTATTGTCTGATTCATATTGTCAGGAAATTAAGAAACTGGCAGAGAATATTTATGTAAAACATGGATAGACATCTATGACATCCAAGACATGTAAACACCAATCAGGCATAAAATTATAACATTATAACTAATTAACTGATTACACTAATTATCTCTTCATCGTGGCACCTGTTAGAGGGTCGGATATACTGTATTTAGGTAGCAAGTGAACATTTTGTCCTCAAAGTAAATGTGTTAGAAGCAGGAAAAATGGGGATTCAGGATTTGAATGAGTTTGACAAATTGTGATGGCTATACGACTGGGTCAGAGCACCTCTAAAACTGAAGCTTTTGTGCGGTGTTCCTGGTCTGCAGTGGTCAGTATCTATCAAAAGTGGTCCAATGAAGGAACAGTGGTGAACTGGGGACAGGTTTATGGGTGGCCAATGCTTATTGATGCACATGGGGAGCGACAGGCAAGTTACTGTAGCTCAGATTGCTGAAGAAGTTAATGCTGTTAGTGCTCAATGGGTCAGGGTCAGGACTGTTTTGGCAGCAAAAGGGGGCCCAACATAATATTAGGCAGGTGGTCATAATGTTATGCCTCATATTTGTATATGTACAGCACAAGTCTGTGTCATGCTTGTGTTTATGTCCTGAGACTGGATATTTCTTGAACATTTGAAGGAAGAGGAAGTTGTGTGGCGATTCAGAAGGAAAAACACACGTTTAAATATATCACATACTGCATTCACAAACTCTTTTCTAAAATAAATGACTTTTATAAACGCCCTTAAAGTCTCCAGTCCTTTATTCTGAAATGTAGCATGACGCAAGCGGAAACAGATGCGTGCTGCTTTTTATTCAGCGTCCTGCTTCCTTCTGCTTGTAATATTCCTCCAGTCTTCCTACAGTAGAAGGTGAGAGATTTATGAAATGTGATGTTGCTTGTGAATAAACCTCAGAGTAGGAAGGAGAATTCGGTGTGCTTTTTAACCTGTAAAAATCTTAATAAGGCTTAGACGTATTATTTTACGTCACAGCACACGTGTTTTTAAACATCACACACGTGAAGATTTTTAAAGCGTTTAATATAATCACATTTTTCTCGGATTGATTTTAGATTATACCTATGGCTGATAAAGGCTCTCTGGAGGATTGTCCTACTGAAATTACAGAATATCTGACTGGTTTTGTATCTTCTGTGAGCTCAGTCCAGGATGTGATCCAAACACTTATGTCTGTGTCGAAAGGTGACCATCTAAAGGTTTGTTTGCATATAAATAATGTAACAGCAAACATAATTAATGAAATACATGCATATCGCAAGAGCGGTTATTTGATGTGCATTTTACAATTTAAGGGCTTTGGACATGATCTAACTGCCTTAACTGGTTTGTTGTAGCTTGGAGCCCTGGAGCAAGCCAAACTGGACTTGATGTCAGCATATGCCCTCAACTCCCTGTTCTGGAGTGCGTATCCCAGCAGTCTTTTAAACACAGTTATTACTTATACCATACAGCAGAGTCTAAACTAATGTATCCCCTTTATATTAGTGTATTTGGTAACTCAAGGAGTGAATCCGAAAGATCATGGAATCAAACAAGAACTGGTAAGAATTAGTCTCTTACTCAACCTCTATAAATGTGCAAATTTTAAAAACAACATATAATAATGGTAACACAGGAGCTCATTTACATGAAAATGTAGTTTCTCATGCTGAATACGAGCAGATTTACAGTGTATTCATAAACTATTCGGATCTGTTTGTGTTTTTCTACACTTCATGTTGCTTGTTTATAAAAAAAACCATTATAGAGCCAATGGAATTGCTATTTTCTTTGCTGGAATCATTTGTTTTTATTGAGAAAAGGCAGGCTTGTTATGCAGGTTTTTAGTTTATTATTTTGTAAATGTGTAGTTTAGCCAGAAACTCTGTTCATATGCTGATTGATTCCCCATTCCAGGCTCTCTCTGCTGCTATTTTCTGTTCTGTTATTTCAGCAAATGCTCTGTAAGACCCTATGTCCTGTCCTCCTCACCAAATTCCAGAGCACAGGACTGATACTTTATTCATAACTGACTAGTTTCTGGGATTCTTTTGACACATTTCCACTGTAATATTTCTCTTTCAATAGCTTATTTAATTTAAAGTGTCTTTCAATTTAAATGGAGCAGAGGGGCCCAAACCTTTTAGCAATGAAGTACCAAACATCAAACTTGATTTTGCTATCAGCAAATCTGATAGCTGGCTCATGTTTCACTTTTGTGAGCTGATGAGGAATTTAGCAGCATGGTCTGATAATATTGAAGCAGCTCCTTAGCCTTTTTTTTTTTTTTTTTTTTCTGATTTTTTTCATAATTATGATGAATATTGTATTCTTTTAAAACAGCAACTGTCTTGTCGCTAAAAAAGGCAAATTAATTAATTTATATTCAATTTTAATTAATTTTCCATCTTAAAAATAATGATGCTATGTCAAAGGGTAAAACAGAAATGAAGATCTGTGTAAATGGCCCCCTTCTTTTTTTTTTTTCTTTCTTCAAATGGCATGCCAGGACAATAAACTATACCACAGGACAACTTTTGCACACAGGCCCTAGAATGGGCATCATTGATCTAGAGCAGGGGTCACCAACCTTTTGAAACTGAGAGCTACTTCTTGGGTACCGATTAACGTGAAGGGCTACCAGTTTGATGCACACTTCTGAAATAACGGATTTGCTCAATTTACCTTTAAATTGTTATTATTAATAATAATGATATTCATCTATATATAATTATCTATATTTTAATATTGTCATTTTAAATTGAAAAATGCAAGTGTGATTTTGTCAGGGAACCATCAGCCACGCCTCCCTCTAAGGCTCTAACCCTCACTTAGCCTCTCCCTTCTCTAATCACCTACACTTGTTTCCCATTACCTTTCCCCTTTTATAAGGTCCCTATTCCCCCTCACTCATGGTCAGATCTACTTGTTGCCATGAGAGATCTACTGGACTTCCTACCACTACTGTAATATTCCCCGTACTTCCATGCTCAAGATAAGTTTGCCTTTAATGGTTCATATTGGCGATCATCTATGGACTACCCGCATTACGGTTTATACCCGCATTGCGGATTCTACCCGCTCTCCGGTTCATACTTCTCCTCAAGCCTCTGCCTTGTATATGTTCAGACTAAACAAAGACAAGGTGTTTAACCATACTCCGGTTTCCGACTCTTGGTATAGTAAACTATTTTTAGAAAAGGCATGTTGGTGACCCCTGATCTAGAGATACTGTTTGTGAGGGGGTTCCTCACCTTTTGCAGCAGCATGATTCTTAACATCTGTTTGTGCATGCTTGATATCAAGTACTTGTTCAGCAGCAGCAGTGCAGCATATCTAGTATGCTGTTACAGAATAGGGCTGCTGGATGGCACTGTTTAAATTGGAACAGTTCCTTGATTTTAATTTGTTAGTTGGAGTTCTGTTATACGGGGTAGATATCCATTCAGCCGAAATAGATGAATGTTAATGTGCTTGTTATGAAACATTTTTATCTCTGTAACCCTGACATTTTGCGCTTTTGACAGTTTGTGAATAGTGGATTCTGGATTAAATAAATACTAAGAAATAATCCTATAATTCACATTATTCTGATCTGTTCATTCTTGAAGACTGATATGCCTTTAAAACTTTACTTTTAATTCTGCCTGTACCAATTTATTAAAAACACTATAAAATGCTGGCCAAGGCACAAAATGTTCTAATGGTGTATATTCCACAAGATATTGGTAACATCTCTCCAGGTTTTAGTGTTCCTGTGGTCATTGCAGTCTTTGTGCTTGTTCTTAGAAAAAGTGGAATTCGATGTGATTGTCTTTTGTTGTAGCTCATCCATCTGAAGGTTTAACGTGTTGTGCGGTGTTTAGAGATGCTCTTCAGCTTACCACAACATCGATGTGTGGCTGAACTACCGTAGTTACTGTAGTCTTTGTGTTTGCAGAACAATTGCTGTTCACTGGATGTTTTTTTTTGTAATTAGTCAATGAATAAACTTCATCTAATAATTCTTAGGAGGATAGCATTTATATACATAATCATAACCTGGTCAAAATGACTGAGATCACATTCTTCTCCCCTTTCTAAAGATTGTGGACATCACCTGAATCTGCTGCTCTGTGTCGGTGCAGTTAGATGCATTGTTCCACTGTTACATGACTGGCTGATTAGATAACTATATGTTGTACAGGGTTTTCTTAATAAACTGCTTAATGTGTGTGAGTTGGGCAAAAAAATGTGATTACTACTGCCTGAGTTTTTATGTTAAATTTATTGTGACTGATCACTTACAAATGAATGAACCTGATACTGGATTTTTTTGCTAAAATGCTGAAACTGTAATACTTTTATAATGCTGCAAAACATGATGTTAAATATTATTTTGGATCAATTTTACCCTTCACAGGAGAGAATTCGAACCTATATGAACAGGATAAAAGAGATTACAGATAAGAAAAAAGCGTCTCGTCTGGACAAAGGTGCAGCATCTCGGTTTGTCAGGAACGCACTGTGGGTTGGTGAGGACGGTAAAACCAGAGAGAGTATGGATAAGCACAGCAAGCCAAATGATGGAAACTAAGTTAAGAATCAAGTAAAACTGCTGGGACTATATTACACATGCACACAATGTCTTTATACTTGATTATTGTTTGTTTGTAAAAAAAATTGCAATCAGATAATACCAAACACATTTTTAGGATAGGATTGAGAAGTAGATACTTGCAGGTAGCCTCAATGAAGGTGTGATGTTTAGTAGAAGGGATTAGTATACATATTTGAGAATGTGCTGCTTTTAAGTTCTTTGTGTTGAGAATTTGGATACAAAGAAAAAATTCAAACTGTCTTGTTCCCCTCATGTTTTCAATATTTATATTAAACAGTTTCATTGTGGATGTGAAAACATTAAGTGTTTTGCTTTCTTTTTTTGAAAGTAAATGTTTTTTCTATTATTTTAATAATATAAAATAAAACTGCAAATGTGTATATCCCACTTCGGTGTGTATTCCTTGCCCAGTGCTCCTGAATTAGTTTCCTAATAGATAGGGTACTAATCCAGGAACAGTGGGCAGGATAAAAGAATACACACTGTGCAAATGTGTATATCTAATCACTTGCACAACAAACAGAAAATTATTGGGAAATGGAAGGAAACTGGAAAACATGGAAGCATCCCAAACCATGAACAAAGAAATGATGTGACACTACACACAAAGAAAAATCAAGTTACAGGATTATATGTAATATTACAAATGCTTTGCTGCTCCAGTTTTCGAGAAAAAGTATATACAGTATACTGTGAATTAACAGCGTTCAGAGTCGACAATCTGTATATCACTTTTAGATTCATTTGTTGTTCTTTCCTTCAGTGATTCTGCTTGTTAACAGCAGTGTTCATCACCCAACTACAGCAAACACTGATCTCCATTATGGTGGTTAAATAAAAGCACAACCTCAATTAGAACTTTTGCTAGTGAACAAGTCTAATTCACTGATCTCACTCAATATTTAATCTCTTATTAAAAGTGTGATATGTTATAAATACACTTAAACTACACCACAGCAATTAACTAGGAAATAGTCCTGCATACATCATGCACAAACAAAAGCTTCGAACTATGGTAAAACACACAGACATCAAAAAGCGTTGTATGAGCCTCAATATTGGTCACAATAACAAAATAGAAAACAAACCAACTCAAAAACAAATCAACTCTGAACATCACAAAAAAAAGTCTCCTGAAAAGTCACAACAAACCAAACACCTAAATAAAAGCAAATAAAACATTTTTTAAGAACATTCAGCTAAATACTTTATTCATGCTACAATGCATTCTTGGAGTTTTGTACTATTCTGGCACCCAGCATGCATTGTGCTATGTAAGTTTGTGAATAGTCAACATTGTTGAGTTCCATGTGCAGATTCTTGATGTGTGTGTCTAAATAGACTGCAGCTCTAAAAATGTTTTGCATAAAATGCTTTTGCAATTCTTCCTAATAGTTATAAAAGTCCTTAGTTTTCTTGCTTTTTGCTTCTAGTTTTCTTGGATTTATTTTTAACTTGCTATCAAAATATACCAAATGAATTAGAATTTACCTCACACATTTCTTTACTTCTCTATCATACTCTCCATTACCTTGCACTGTTGACCCCAGGTACCTAAACTCCTCCACCTTCTTCACCTCTTCTCCCTGCAACAAACAGTTTAAAGCCACGTCCAATGTTCCTGGTCTTATTCCCTTTCCACTTGGTCTCCTATACACACAACTTGTCTACCTTTCTCTTCTCCATCAAATCAGCTACCTCTCTCCCTTTACCAGTCATAGTACCAACATTTAAAGTACCAACCCAGACCTCCACTCTCCTCCACTTCTCCTTTTCCTGCTGTCTCTGTAGACATCTTCCTCCTCTCCTTCTCCTCCTTTGGCCAGTATTCAGTATTCAGCTGAATGTTCTTACTATTGTCTTTATTTGCTTTTATTTTGGTGTGGTTTGTTTTGTTGTGACTTTTCAGTAGACTTTTTTTTGGTTGATCTGGTTTTTGTTTTCCATTTTTTTCAATGATGTTGAGACTCATACAATGATTGCTGATGTCTGTATGTGATAAAATGCTTCTATCACTCAAAGCTTTTATTTGTGCATAGAAAACTACTTCATAGTTAAATGCTGTAGTGTCATTAGCACAATTTAAGTATATTAGTAAGATAAACTTATAATAAAAATGAAACATTGAGTTGGCACTCAACTACAAACTCAAGATCTGGAGGAAAAAAAGTAAAAAATTCAAAGCCAAAACAGCCTTCCATTCAGTGTACAGGTCGTGGCCCAGCATGCATTGTGTCATTAACGTTTGTGAATAGTCACCATTATTGAGTTTCATGTGCTTATTCTTGATGTGTGTGTCTAAATAGTGCTGTAGCTCTAAAAATGTTTGGTACAAAATGTTTTTGCAATCCTGCTTAATAGTTATAAAATTCCTTAGTTTTCTTGCAGTTAAATAACTATCATAAACTATACCAATTTTTTAAATTTACCTTAAAAGTCTAAGATAAACCCTACATGAGACAAGCACATAAAGTTATTAGGTTGCATTTAATCAAAATTCTGCAAAAAAACCCAGAATTACCGTAATTTCCGGACTATTAAGCACACATATCAAGTGCACCGAAATATAAGCCGCACCCACTGAGTTTTTATTTTGAACATAAATAAGCCGCACCTGTCTATAAGCCGTATATCTATATTTCCTACATTGAAACTAATTAACTTTACACAGGCTTTAATGAAAGACAGTGCCTGTTACACGGTTTTTATCTAAACAGTAGCCTACCAAGAAAGTCATTGTTCACTGTCTTCCTCCTTCCTTTCACAACAATTTCTCTTGAGAGTTTTTCTTTTGGCATCGTCGTGCGTTTAAAAATAACCATCGGTGAAGCTTTTTTCATGCCCGGTTGTTTTCAGCGTGACGAATGATTCGCATTTCCTGTTGACAGTCCGAGTGAGCGGCAGGTCAAACGTCAGAGGAACCTCATCCATATTTATGATGTGGTGCAGGCCGATTCAGTGGGAGCACATGTGATTTAATATAAAGAGTTTCATTGGTTCACCTAAACCTGTTCGGCAATTTCATTTGTAAGACTTTTGCTTGATCCTGACCAAAAGGTCGGCCCCCCCCCCGAGAACACAGCATGGATGCCCGAGAGGGTGTGGGCCAGGATGTGGGCCTAACACGTTTTCCTCCAGGACTCACGGCAGGGGACTAACGACCCGCAACCCCCTTTCGAGAACCAGAACATTTCCTGGAATACAGTAGGCTCCCCGGAGAGCTACCCTTGGTCTTGACCACCACATCTCCATACAAATTTTGGATCTGCAGACAAGTGTCTGACCCCTCTTCCCCTCCTTTTCCTGTTACATCCTCAACACAGAACATTCTACAGCACACCGGATGATTATGTGTAAGAAAGGTCATATCACATGTAAATAACGACAGAAAATGTTCATGTTTCATTTCTTTACAAAGGTTTATCGCGACTGGTACACAGGTCCCATTCCACAGCAATAGAACAAATAATAAAAAGGTTTTAATAAAGTTAAAGAAAACATAACTCTATACAAGGCGTGCCCACTACAGATGTATACAGGCGAGGTGCCTCCCACAGGTCTGTAAGAACCAATCAATGCAAACTTCCATGACTAAATAATGTTTACATAATGCTTACTCTATCTGGGTATTTAAGGAGAACTGACCAACAATTCAGGGAATCTGTAAACAGATATCCCGCACGATTACTGTGTGTAGTCTCGTACCAGGTATGAAAGGTTTTATATTTCTTGTTTAAATGTAAATACTATTGGTTTGTATTTATGTTATATTTTAATTGAACTATAAATTGGCTTTGAATTGTGATTTTCTTACCTGGTTAATAAATTGTTATGTTTGATTTTATTCTGTGTTGCTCGGTAAATGTTGACACTGCAAGTAATAACGTTGCATCCGCAGTTACCGTAAGGACTGGAAATCAGGCTAGGATCGGCCTAAATCCCAGTTAGATAGTAAATAATACATCAACTGAGGATTTTAGAGATACGACTAGCACTTGGCGTTAGTTTAAGTGTACTTAGAAGCGTGGAGGCTAACAATATGTATTTCCGTTTAGAGTAACATTTCTAATCACTCTAAATAGGGTCAGCCTCAACCTCTGATTATTTCAATATTATTCTATTCATTATCTGTGGTTAGAAATAATTATTGTAATAATTAAGTGTCACCTCTAAGGGGACTAAATAAAGTATGTTTAAAGTTGAGCACGCAGAGAGCGGCCGCAAGCATATAGTCCAACCTCTGGCAGCGACCAATACTGATTCGCTTATGACCGTTGACCAGTATGTTAATTATAGGGCCCATACTAGGATCTTGTGCGACTGTGTGAACCGAATGAACGAGTGTAATGCCAGAGCTTAATCAGAATAACTAGACAAACATCCATCAAAATTATACTATTAGTAAAATAACAACCTATGCAAATATTTATTGTTTTATCTAAATGGAGTCAGATAAAGGTCAATAACAAAAATGAATAATACATTAATCCAAATCTTATTATCTAATGTGAAAGGAAAGATTAGAACGCGCGAGAATCCTTCGCCACGCCTCTGGAAACCGTCGTTGGACCAGTGGGTGGTTCCCCGCCTTACAAAGTTGGTGACCCGGCGTGATCTCTCTACCTGCACAGGCGAGTGACATCTTTCCGACGCGACTACTCAGTTTGGATTCCCACAGAAGATATGAGGTTTGATCTTCTCCTTCTCTGCCTACAGCTGCTATGGTAAGTTCGTTCCTTTTTGCCTATTAGAAGTGTTGAGGGAAAGTTTTGCACACCCAATATAGACACATAAATTAGAACGGGCCGGTATGCCCATTGTTAGACCGGAGACCGTAGAAATCCGGTGGGGCATAAGAATTTAGAGGAAACATGGATTCTCAGGGACATTATAGAAGCAGTATAGAGGAGGAACTCATAGAAACAGCCACGTTAAAGCTAAAAAACACCCTTGTTCTGTTAAAAGAATAGGGACTAAATCTCACATAGAGCAATAATTAAAACGTATCCTGGTATTTTGCCACGGGCCATAAACTGGAAACAAAATCAAAATATAAACTCAGAGATGGGAAATACATCATTCAGAGGCCCTCCAGAAACCAGTGATTAAATTATACCATGATTATGCATGTATCAGCTCCCAAAACACAACAGCTGATACAGAAAAACTTCTGGTGGCCAAAATGGCATCAGACATTGAGAGATGGTGCGACACATGTCTCATATGTGCCACCATCAACCAGGGTAGAACTGGACGTACAAACTTGTGTCGCCCAGAACCACCCAAAGGACCATGGGAATTCTTACAGCTAGATTTTATTGGTCCATTACCCACTGCCAAGGGGATATCGCTATTGTCTCGTCATAATTGATAAATTCTCTAAATGGGTAGACGCAATTCCAACTCGCGACAACAGCGCACGCACCGTGGCACGAGTAATGGCAAATCAAATCCTGCCAATCTGGGGAACACCAACTCAGATCGAGTCTGACCAAGGAACACACTTCACAGGTCAGATAATGAAACACATATGTGAAATGCTACATATCAAACAAAGATTTCACGTTCCATACAGGCCGCAAAGCTCAGGTATGGTGGAACGGGCAAATCGTTCGATAAAAGAAAGCATCTCCAAACAAATAATGCAACATCAAAACAGGTGGACTGATGCACTGCCAACAGTTCTGACAGTCTTCGAGCAACCCCATCCAAAGCCACAGGCATCAGCCCGTTTGAACTCATGACAGGCAGAGTCATGAAACTACCCATAGACCCAGAAATCACCCCAGCAGATCTGGGACCCCTTGTGCTTGCAAAACAACAGACTGTACTAACACAATTACAACAAAGACTGGCAGTGTTACAAACACAAACCACCTTAAAACAGCAACAGTCTGACCTAATGAATGATGCACAATTTAACCCAACTTCTGAGATCAAATTTACCGAGGGTGACATGATCATGATTCGGGTGTTTATAAAACAGGGTCCATTCACACCCAGATGGCATGGACCACATGAGATAAAAGCTTTATGCAATAGCTGTGTGGCCATAAGTGTCAAGGGGAAGTTGAAATGGTACCACATGTCCCAGTGCAAAATCTTCAAAGGTTCTGCTAATCAATAATTATTAAAGTTTCTCTCTGTTTCATCTCCTAGGTTGACTGCAGCAATTCCATGGAGACCGGACGAGAGGAAAGTTTCTGGACCCACTTGCATCAAGCTGGGTCAAAGGGTTTCACTCACACACACACTGGAATGTGGGAGATGGGTATGGAAATACACTAAGAGGTCATCCACATTTTTCAGTACACTTTCAACCAGAGAACTAGTCACGTGGCCTCCCGGAGTAGTACCGGAACCAAATTGCGCAACTAAAATTTGCTGTAAAGTAGGCTCCGACCATCTCCCTATAGTAAACATTTCAGGTGACACACCGCACGCACATCTTTTCACAACATAATGGCCTGGTATCAACTTAAAGCAGAACCAGGAGCAAAAATTGGGAGTATGCGCACTTTCTATGAAAAAATCAACAATGGATTAGATCCTAAAATCTGTTATTTAACCAAAAATTTAGAACCCGCAATATATAGGTGTACACACACTGAAACAATCAACACTACGCATATGAGTTATACCGAATATAAATTTGATATAACTTCATATGTACCTCATAACAATCAACCTGAAGCCTTTGTCTGGACTAGCCGGAGAGAAGGCATGTATTATGGGAAAATGTGTCAATGACCCAGATAATTACACCGGGCCACAGAATTGCTCATGGATAATGAAACATTGTTTTAATTTAACCACTTGTGGATATAGCAAACCAAAGGAATGTCCAAAACTATATCCTATTCCTCCTGGTGGACTGATTAAAGGAATATTAACAAGACATTATTTCATGATGTGAATCTAGTGATGACACATGTATCATACAATATTTCCAACATCCTATCTGCTTATATCAATCACTGTGATTACAATGATAAGACCTATGCATGGCTACAGTCACGAATCGATGATTTAATTTATGACTACAAAACAGACTTGCGTGCAAATCTCACCTGCACGCTCAAAAGCGAGACCTGCTCGGAAACATAGCAGGTCTCTTGACTCAGTTAATTCCATTGCTAACAACTACAAAATTACCAAACAATCACAATTCTCAACATGGTTTGCGAACCAGGTGGCCACTGGTTTTCAACATATCACAAATAGCAATGAAAATATCATAAAAGCGGTTCGATCCGAGCGCAGGCGCTTCTGCGATCAGCCACACATTATTCAATCAAACCCGTACCATTGAGCGTGACTTAGCCTGTAGGACATATGCACAAGATCTATTCACTGCTGCTAGACAAGAAATCCTAGATCTTCGCCTGTACAAAACGCCTAGACATGTTTTGAATGACCTCATAGACATCTTAGATCTACATAGGTGGTATGAATCAGGAAAAATGAAAATGTAAGATATTCTGAGTTACTATCCACCATAATGATGTTTACAGGAAATGAATGTAATGGATGTATTGGATTTTTCGTCAGTTTTCCTTTGATACACCCAGATCAGGTTTTCCAAATTCCACTACCATACGCTCGATTGGCGTGGTAGTGAAGGATCAGGTAATTAAATGGGATCACCTCACTGGATACATGACACAAAAGGGTACTGAGACCTTGTTTACCAGTCGCACATGTTGCCATGAAACACACAATTATGTTATCTGTACATGTAACACTTTGCAACCTTTCTCTCCCAACAACACCAAACTTATTAATGTTCAGTCACTGCATGGTTATTCTGATGTTGTCCAGGTGTCTCACACACAGTGGTGCGTTGTCAGTGAAATGAATTCCTTTACCTACGGAGGACTGACCTGCTCTGCTAATCACTCGTTCTGTTTGGAAGTGACAGAGGACTTTCAATGGGCCAAGTCAACATTTTAGGAAGAATGCCACTGGACACAGAGACCTCACCATGGTGGGATGACACTTTCTATGAGCAAGGCACCCAAGCTGTGGTTGACGCGATGGACCTGACACAAAGACTGATCCTGCAAACTGAATACCACCTAAACCAAGCACAGGTTGAAACCAACCTGGCACGAAGACGGCACAACTTTTATCCAGTTCATCCACTCGGTCAGCACAGTACACCTACACCTGGTGGGACTGGATGTTCCGGGGATGTGCCATTGGCAGTGCCCTGATCTTCACCTTCACCATGCTCCAGTGCTGTTACTTCAGACACCTCATACGATCTACACAAGAATCCACACACGCTGCCCTTGCCCTCAGCCCACTGCAGATACCCGTGTTCCAAAGACTCTAAAAAATAAATAAATAAATAAATAAATTGCTTTGTCTGACCCCGCAGGTACCCTATTCAAATTACCACGGGGCCAAGTGGGAAACTGTAAGACTTTGCTTGATCCTGACCAAAAGGTCGGCCCCGAGAACACAGCATGGATGCCCGAGAGGGGTGTGGGCCAGGATGTGGGCCCTAACACGTTTTCCTCCAGGACTCACGGCAGGGGACTAACGACCCGCAACCCCCTTTCGAGAACCAGAACATTTCCTGGAATACAGTAGGCTCCCGGAGAGCTACCCTTGGTCTTGACCACCACATCTCCATACAAATGGTGGATCTGCAGACAAGTGTCTGACCCTCTTCCCCTCCTTTTCCTGTTACATCCTCAACACAGAACATTCTACAGCACACGGATGATTATGTGTAAGAAAGGTCATATCACATGTAAATAACGACAGAAAATGTTCATGTTTCATTTCTTTACAAAGGTTTATCGCGACTGGTACACAGGTCCCATTCCCACAGCAATAGAACAAATAATAAAAAGGTTTTAATAAAGTTAAAGAAAACATAACTCTATACAAGGCGTGCCCACTACAGATGTATACAGGCGAGGTGCCTCCCACAGGTCTGTAAGAACCAATCAATGCAAACTTCCATGACTAAATAATGTTTACATAATGCTTACTCTATCTGGGTATTTAAGGAGAACTGACCAACAATTCAGGGAATCTGTAAACAGATATCCCTTACGATTACTGTGTGTAGTCTCGTACCAGGTATGAAAGGTTTTATATTTCCTGTTTAAATGTAAATACTATTGGTTTGTATTTATGTTATATTTTAATTGAACTATAAATTGGCTTTGAATTGTGATTTTCTTACCTGGTTAATAAATTGTTATGTTTGATTTTATTCTGTGTTGCTCGGTAAATGTTGACACTGCAAGTAATAACGTTGCATCCGCAGTTACCGTAAGGACTGGAAATCAGGCTAGGATCGGCCTAAATCCCAGTTAGATAGTAAATAATACATCAACTGAGGATTTTAGAGATACGACTAGCACTTGGCGTTAGTTTAAGTGTACTTAGAAGCGTGGAGGCTAACAATATGTATTTCCGTTTAGAGTAACATTTCTAATCACTCTAAATAGGGTCAGCCTCAACCTCTGATTATTTCAATATTATTCTATTCATTATCTGTGGTTAGAAATAATTATTGTAATAATTAAGTGTCACCTCTAAGGGGACTAAATAAAGTATGTTTAAAGTTGAGCACGCAGAGAGCGGCCGCTTAAGCGTATAGTCCAACCTCTGGCAGCGACCAATACTGATTCGCTTATGACCGTTGACCAGTATATTAATTATAGGGCCCATACTAGGATCTTGTGCGACTGTGTGAACCGAATGAACGAGTGTAATGCCAGAGCTTAATCAGAATAACTAAACAAACATCCATCAAAATTATACTATTAGTAAAATAACAACCTATGCAAATATTTATTGTTTTATCTAAATGGAGTCAGATAAAAGGTCAATAACAAAAATGGAATAATACATTAATCCAAATCTTATTATCTAATGTGAAAGGAAAGATTAGAACGCGCGAGAATCCTTCGCCACGCCTCTGGAAACCGTCGTTGGACCAGTGGGTGGTTCCCCGCCTTACACATTGGTCTAATGTTACGGGGTTCCTTGTGACCCAGGAAAAATCCATAAATTAGTTGTTTAAGCCATGGGCTTCAACACGTGGGAAAAAAGTAGTGGCTTATAGTCCAGAAAATACGGTACAACCAATCTTGGCCTTTCCTGTTATATAAGATGTGCTTTATAAACAACATACAGAGAAAGAACTACTGCTAAAAAAAAAACAAAACAAAAAAAAAAAAAAGAGTCACAAGCCCAACTGAAGCAACCACTGATCTACAAAATGGTGTGGTCAAACGAAACATTTTCAATCAAATATAAACCTCTGTTAATTTTAAAAAATGTTTTGTAGATATAGAACAGAAATAAAGTACAACTGTAAAAAGTAATGCTGGTAATGCTTGGAGTCGTTTATTCATCCTCTGTTTTGATTCAGTTGATTTAGTCTAAGGCTATGGCTTTATGTCACTTGTAGTTTTGTTTCTTGTTCTTTCCTCCAGTGAGTGTCTGAATTCACTCATTTGTTTTTCATTTACTCTGTCAAGTGGACTATACTAGTAAACTAATGTAGGGAACATTGAATGAGGGTGTATGGTGTGATTTCTGACAGTCTCTAAATATCATTTCTGAACGCTGTTAATTCACAGTATACTGTTTATACTTTCCCGAAAGCTATTAGATTACTCAGAATGCACTGTTGTATAGTGATTTTTCATTTGTTTTAATGAAAAAACAGTATGTTATTGTCAGAATGTGGCTGTTTTTTTTTTACAGCAGTTTTACAATGTGGTGCATTTAGGACTATTTCACAATTAATTGCTGTATTATCAGTAGTGCAATTTAAGTATATTAACATATCATACGTTCAATAAGAGATTGAATATTGCACTGTTAGAAATTGCTGTTCATTTACGGCAGAATTTCAACAGTATAATAATGTTATGTTCAAAAGCAGTACATTACTGTTTTATTGCTGTTGTAAAATGATGTAGACAATATAACGGCATTTTGCTGTATTTATTACTCAGAGAAAATAAAACATTACTATACAGTATTTTTGTAAACTGCAGTGAGCACGTGGGGACTTTTATCTGTCTTCATAACACTAACAGGTGAGTTCCCTTTTGTTTGCGCGACAAAATTCATTACATTTGCTATGGCAGCTAACATGTATGGTGGATTTTGGAAGTTAATCGATCTTCTATTTGCTCATTTTCAGTGATTAATACGCCAAATGCATCACTGTGTTGTGCAGCTGGATTTCAGACTCGAGTTGCATTATTCCCAATTACCGGGTGAGTTTCATTCCGCAAAATATGTGATAATCCTTCTGTAAAGTTAATTTTTCAAACTCCATTGCACTGAAATCACATTGTCTTTGTATCACACTAAAATGACTGGTGTTTTCCGCTGCTTTTCTGAAATTCGTGAAGCCTCCAGCGTTAGAAAAAAAACCCTTATATATCGGTGTTATTGTGTTTTACTTTTTGCCCAAAAGATCTGTGTGCTGATGCTTGTTCTCTTTCCGGAATGAAAACTGTTCTTTATACAAGAATATACTTTGCTATATGTTCTCTGTGAGTAATCATTTCCCCTCCACACTAGTTCGAAACACACATTTGTTTTTCAGGCGGTTAATCGGGATAAATCCGGAAAAGAGCACAAGGCTGTAGGAGTATCAAAGCGGACATGTCTCCAGTCTATTTAAAAAATTAATAGATTTTAAGTGGGACTTTATAAAAGTAATACACACCACAGACACACACAAACATCGCATACACACACTCACAACACACACATGCATATTCACTCAAAAATACTGTATATACTTGGGTGTTTTCTGTCATTCACTTTGTCTTTCTTACCAGAGTAAATGTTTTTTTACATTTAGATGTATTTCCATGCATATAATAAGCTTTGGGCTTTTGGTTGACCATTGTTTTTATTTTATAAAATGTTCTGTAAATAAGAATCTGTGTTATTTTCTTTAATGTTATTTAGGTTTTATTCTAAGACAATTTAATAAAGAAGAGATGTTTTGAAACAACTCTCTAAAGCTGATATACTTCTGTTAAAGAGTACATTTATACATGGTAGTAATGTGGTGTTTTGTAGTTAAACTGGGGCAATTTCTTAAATCACAAGGTTTAAAAAACTGCTAATTATATTTTCAGAAATATACTTTAATGTATAAACAGTGTTATGTTGTATTTGCAAAAACAGTAGCCAACTGTAAATTTCACCATTACTAAGACACTGGTAATTTTACAGTAAGTTGCTGGCAACCATGCTGCCAGTTCTTTACTGTTTTTTAATAAACAGAAAATAACTGCATTTTTAACCTACACTAAGACACTGGTAATTTTACAGTAAGTTGCTGGCAACTGTGCTGGCAGTTCTTTACTGTTTTTTAACGGAAAACTTTTTAACAGTGTGAGTGAGAACAGTGAATTAGACTAACTCATGATGAAGGCTCTGGCTGTAGATGACTTGTAGTTTTGTTTCTTGTTTTGTCCTTCAGTGGTTCTGCTTGTCAACAGCAATGTTCATCAGTGTCTAAATTCACTCATTTGTTTTCATTCACTGTCAAGTGGCCTATAATAGTAAACTAATGTAATATTGAATGAGGGTGTAGGGTGTGATTTGTGTCGACTCTGAATGCTGTTAATTCACAATATACTCTATACTGCTGAAAAAGATTGTTTATGATTAATCAAATACATTTACAGTACACTGTGTCTGCCCATAGAGGAGATTGGTGTGGGCCAGACGACACACACAAAGGACATTCAGTTTTGTGTATTGAGCACCCTAAGTTCTGTACTCTTGTATAAAGGCCTGTCTCACAGACAGACCTTGGGTGAGGATATTTAGAAGAATAACAAGCTGACATTGCTGTTGAAGACCCACTACACTGCTACCTTCAATAAATTCTTCTCCCCACAAGAACTCTGGTCAAGCTTACTTATTTTATGTGTTAGAGGAATCTAATACATTGGTGAGCCACCCATACTACTGCTCAACCAAATACAGCCAAATCTAACACTGTTTATACTTTTTCAAAAGCAGCAAAATTACTCAGAATGCATTGGAGGCCACTCTGTGCAGCTGGGGATGGTTTCTTTTCAGCCTTGGGCGGTTCCATGAAATTACAGAGTAAGAACTGGAGCTTTGAGGATGAAGTTGAACTGTAGTTAATGTCAACAGTCTGCTACACTACAGTTTGCTTCTGATCACCATCACTGTACCCCAAAACATTGTTTATCTGTAATAAATGGACATTCGGTGCAATCCAGATGAGGATGGGTTCCCTCTTGAGTCTGGTTCCTCTCAAGATTTCTTCCTTAAGCCATTTCGGGGAGTTTTTCCTTGCCACAGTCGCCACCGGCTTGCTGATCAGTGAACACACTTATAAAGAACATCTTATTAATTTTTATCACCACATTATCTGTGTAAAGCTGCTTTGAGACAATGTTCATTGTTAAAAGCGCTATACAAATTGAAATGAATTGTCTTATGCATTATCTTACCGTTTTATTGGAAAAACAGCATGTTACTGTCGGAATTTGGTCTTTTTTACAGTAATCTTTTGCAGTGTACCTTTGTGTCCTGGTATGGTTTAAAATTACATAACCCAGCCATTAGGGGGGCACAAGCCAGTGCACTCTTAGTGCCGGTCCCAAGCCCGGGTAAATGGGGAGGGTTGCGTTAGGAAGGGCATCCAGCGAAAACATGTGCCAAATCAAATATGCGGATCACAAAGGAGAATTTCATACCGGATCGGTCGAGGCCCGGGTTAACAACGACCGCCACAGGTATCATTAGCCGACAGGGTACCGGTGGAAATTGGGCTACTGTTGGCCGAAGGAGGAGAAGGAGAGGAGGAAGACGTCTACAGAGACGGCAGGAAAAGGAGCAGTGTAGGAGAGTAGAGGTTCGGGTTGGTACTTTAAATGTTGGTACTATGACGGGTAAAGGGAGAGATAGCTGATATGATGGAGAGGAGAAAGGTAGATATGCTGTGTGTTCAGGAGACCAAGTGGAAAGGGAGTAAGGCCAGGAACATTGGAGGTGGATTTAAACTGTTTTATCATGGTGTGGATGGGAAGAGAAATGGTGTAGGGGTGATTCTGAAGGAAGAGTACAGTAAGAGTGTAGTGGAGGTGAAGAGAGTTTCTGATAGGGTGATGATCGTGAAGGTGGAAGTTGAAGGATGATGATAAATGTCATCAGTGCCTATGCTCCACAAGTTGGCTGTGAGATGGAGGAAAAGGAAAGATTCTGGAGTGAATTAGATGACGTGGTAGATGGTGTACCTAGGAAAGAACGATTGGTGATTGGGGCAGACTTTAATGGGCATGTAGGTGAAGGAACAGAGGTGATGAGGAGGTGATGGGTAGGTATGGTTTTAAGGAGAGGAATGTGGAAGGGCAGATGGTGGTAGATTTTGCTAAAAGGATGGAAATGGCAGTGGTGAACACGTATTTTAAGAAGAAGGAGGATCATAGGGTGACGTATAAGAGTGGAGGAAGGTGCACACAGGTGGACTATGTGCTATGCAGGAGATGCAACCTGAAGGAGATTGGAGACTGTAAGGTGTTGGCGGGGACAGTGTAGCTAGACAGCATCGGATGGTGGTCTGTAGGATGGTTTTGGAGGCGAAGAAGAAGAGGAGGAATGTAAGGATTGAAAGAAGAATAAGATGGTGGAAGCTGAAGGAGGAAGAGTGTAGTGTGAGGTTCAGGGAAGAGGTCAGACAGGGGCTCGGTGGTGGTGAAGAGGTGCCGGATGATTGGGGAACTACTGCAGGAGTGATGAGGGAGGCAGCTAGAAAAGTACTTGGTGTGACATCTGGAAATAGAAAGCAAGACAAGGAGACGTGGTGGTGGAATGAGGAAGTGCAGGAGAGCATTAGGGAAAGAGGTTGGCAAAACAGAAGTGGGATCGACAGAGTGATGAGAAAAGTAGGCAGGAGTACAAGGAGATGCGGCAGCAGGTAAAAGGGATGTGGCGAAAGCCAAGGAAAAGGCATATGAGGAGCTGTATAAGAGGTTGGACACTAAGGAAGGAGAAAAGGAGTTATACCGATTGGCCAGGCAGAGGGACCGAGCTGGGAAGGATGTACTGCAAGTTAGAGCAATAAAGGATGGAGAGGAAATGTGTTGACTAGTGAGGAGAGTGTGTTGAGAAGGTGGAGGAGTATTTTGAGCAGCTGATGAATGAGGAAAATCACAGAGAGAGAAGGTTGGAGGATGTGGAGTTGGTGAAGCAGGATGTAGATAGGATTAGTAAGGAGGAAGTGAGAGCAGCGATTAAGAGGATGAAGAATGGAAAGTCGGTTGGACCAGATGACATACCGGTAGGCGTGGAGATGTTTAGGAGAGATGGCAGTGGAGTTTTTAACCAGATTGTTTAACAGGATTCTGGAAGGAGAGGATGCCTGAGGAATGGAGAAGGAGTGTGCTGGTACCGATCTTTAAGCATAAGGAGATGTGCAGACCTGCAGTAACTACAGGGGAATTAAGTTGATCAGTCACACCATGAAGTTATGGGAAAGAGTAGTGGAAGCCAGGCTGAGAGAAGAGGTGACCATCTGTGAGCAACAGTATGGTTTCATGCCGAGGAAGAGCACCACAGATGCCTTATTTGCTTTGAGGATGTTGATGGAGAAGTATAGAGAAGGACAGAAGGAATTGCATTGTGTATTTGTGGATTTAGAAAGCGTCGACAGAGTGCCAAGAGAGGAGTTGTGGTATTGTATGAGGAAGTCAGGTGTGTCAGAGAAGTATGTAAGGGTGGTGCAGGACATGTATGAGGACAGTGTGACGGCAGTGAAGTGTGCAGTAGGTACGACAGACTGGTTCAGAGTGAAGGTTGGACTGCATCAAGGATCGGCCCTGAGCCCTTTCCTGTTTGCAGTGGTGATGGACAGGTTGACGGACGAGGTCAGACAGGAGTCTCCTGGACTATGATGTTTGCAGATGATATTGTGATTTGTGGTGAGAGTAGAGCAGGTTGAGAAGAGCCTGGAGAGGTGGAGATATGCGCTGGAGAGAAGGGGAATGAAAGTCAGTAGGAGTAAGACAGAGTACATGTGTGTGAATAAGAGGGAGGGCAGTGGAGTAATGCGGTTGCAGGAGAAGAGGTGGAGAAGGTGGAGGAGTTCAGGTACCTGGGGTCAACAGTGCAAAGTAATGGAGAGTGTGTTAGAGAAGTAAAGAAAAGAGTGCAGGCAGGGTGGAGTGGGTGGAGAAGAGTGACAGGAGTGATTTGTGATAGTAGGGTATCTGCAAGAATGAAAGGGAAAGTTTATAGGACTGTGGTGAGACCTGCGATGTTGTATGGATTAGAGACAGTGGAATCGAGTAAAAGGCAGGAGGCAGAGCTGGAGGTAGCAGAGCTGAAGATGTTAAGGTTTTCGTTGGGAGTGACGAGGATGGACAAGATTAGAAATGAGTTTATTAGAGGGACAGCACATGTAGGATGTTTTGGCGACAAGGTGAGGGTGGCGAGATTGAGATGGTTTGGACATGTGCAGAGAAGGGACATGAATTATATTGGTAGAAGAATGTTAAAGATGGAGCCAGCAGGTAGGAGGAAAAGAGGAAGGCCAAGGAGGAGGTTCATGGATGTGGTGAGGGAAGACATGCAGTTGGTGTAGTTGGTGTGAAAGAGGCAGATGTAGAGGACAGGGTGGTATGGAGACGGATGATCCGCTGTGGCGACCCCTAATGGGAGCAGCCGAAAGAAGAAGAAGAAGAAGAAGATGGTTTAAAATTACATCCTGGCAGAATAACATTTCACTGATGTTCTGTGCGCAGGATATATGATCAGGATGTAATTTTAAACGATACCTGGATACAAAGGTAAATTTTCATTATTGGAGAGCATAAATGTTCTTTTAGAGCTACAAACAAAAAGGCACAAATGTTCAGAGGAACATTGCTCTATCCTGCTATGGTACAGCTAGAGCAACAAAGCATTTGTACTCTTTTACGTACATGAACCTTGATTTATCAGTGTGAAGAAACCCAAAAATATAGCTAAATATGGTTTATTCAAAATTTGACCCAAAACTACTGAAAATACCATGTTGAACAATATAACTTTTTTAATGTTCATTTTAGTTATCTATATTTTTATGTCATGCACTAGTTTAAAAACAATTTTGTTTTGAATGAGCAAATCTATGCTAATTTGGATATTAAAGTTTTTTTTGTCGTCTTTTATTGTTGGCATGGAAACATTTGACCTGAATCATGTTAGCCATTTTGCTGTCAGAACAAAATGCTTTTGTTACATGGGAATAATGGTGTCCTAAGTTTGCCACCAAATGGTTTGGAGATACTTGATGATATTTTCTTTTTAAAATACACTTATATAATATAATAATTATATATTATAATAATTTAATATAATTTAATATAATAATATCATAATTAAAATTAATATAATATTTTTTTCAAAACAATACACTTTTGTTCTATAAAGACATTTTATGCATTTGTAAAGTATTTAAAAGAAGTCTGGAGGCTGGAGAGTCTGCAGGACTAGTTCAAATGTAGCAGATGAGAGATTTATAATAACTATTGTTGGCATAACCTTAGGGTTTAATTAAACAGACCGCAGTCTTATGATTTATTACCTTTTTTTAAGCCTTTAAGTGAATCAGAACAAAAGATATTCAAAAATGTGGACAAGAAGGTCAGTGAGCACCTTTTCTGGTGAGGAAATTATCAGCCATCATAGAAATGAGGAGACACGAGGAGGGGCAATTTGCAGCTGTGCAAAACAAAGAAATTACATTGGGTGTTTATGCCAAACCAAACAAAAACTAGAAAAAAATTCTTATGTAGAACATTTTCTAGTGCAGTTTTTTCCATTTAAAATACAGCTTAATTGAAATATATATATATATATATATATATATATATATATATATATATATATATATATATATATATATATATATATATATATATTTGGTTATGTTATGCTTTGGAGGGAAGTATAATAATCCTTATACGAGTGGTCTGTGCAAAGATGACAATGTTCCTGTTTACATGGCTTGAGTGCTCACTGAATGTTTGATATCACTAGATCTCATTTCAAACATCTATGGGAGATTTTAGAAAGCACTATTTACCACCATAAAAGACCTACAGAATAAAAACTCAGATTGGGGTAAAGTAAATTTAATACAAAGTTAAATTTAAACAATTAAAAAGACTGCAGGTAATTTTGAAATGTAAAAATAGCTTAATTGTGAAAAAATGTGAATGTGCAAATGTGAATTAATAGGTTTTATTTTAATGTTTTTTTTTTATTAATTTTTTACTGCAAATCCTTTGACAAAATATATTAAGTACATTTTGTGTAAAGAAAATTCAAGTACAAAAAAAAAATCACTGCACACATGTTAAATCACACTGCACACACTGCAAGTGTTAAAAGCTAACATCATTAACATGTATTTAAAGTTAGTGAAGTCATGCTTGCAGTAAAGTTAGGTTAACTTATAGGTCCTAAATTACACCCTAATTTGCGATAAACAAAGTAATTGCATTTTGTGTGTGTGTGTGTGTGTGTGTGTGTGTGTTGTAACAGCGTATATAATTCGTTTTGGCCAATGCTTTCACTTTAATAATAAATACTGTTCAGTAAAATACTGTCCTGTAAATTAACAGTAAAATACTGGCAGCTGCAAAGATGAAATCAATGGAAAATACGACACATTAAATCTCCCAAGATCTCAGCAGAGGATCATTAAACAACACCCAAAACAGCATTAACAGCTTCACTTATTACTAACCAGTGTGACTTTTTTCTGTCATACACTGTTAAAAAAAAAAGTTTTTTTTTTACAGTTAAATGTCTGTATTTTTTAATAGAAATTTACCTTTTTTTCAATTTACAACAAAATGGCTGTTGTTTTACATATACTTTGTGTATTTTAACATTCCGTCATTAAATTTATCAAAAATGTATTGTATTTGGATTGTAAGGCGGGGAACCACCCACTGGTCCAACGACGGTTTCCAGAGGCGTGGCGAAGGATTCTCGCGCGTTCTAATCTTTCCTTTCACATTAGATAATACGATTTGGATTAATGTATTACTTCATTTTTGTTATTGACCTTTTATCTAACTCCATTTAGATAAAACAATAAATATTTGCATAGGTTGTTATTTTACTAATAGTATAATTTTGATGGATGTTTGTCTAGTTATTCTGATTAAGCTCTGGCATTACACTCGTTCATTCGGTTCACACAGTCGCACAAGATCCTAGTATGGGCCCTATAATTAACATACTGGTCAACGGTCATAAGCGAATCAGTATTGGTCGCTGCCAGAGGTTGGACTATATGCTTAAGCGGCCGCTCTCTGCGTGCTCAACTTTAAACATACTTTATTTAGTCCCCTTAGAGGTGACACTTAATTATTACAATAATTATTTCTAACCACAGATAATGAATAGAATAATATTGAAATAATCAGAGGTTGAGGCTGACCCTATTTAGAGTGATTAGAAATGTTACTCTAAACGGAAATACATATTGTTAGCCTCCACGCTTCTAAGTACACTTAAACTAACGCCAAGTGCTATTCAGATCTCTAAAATCCTCAGTTGATGTGTTATTCACTATCTAACTGGGATTTAGGCCGATCTAGCCTGATTTCCAGTCCTTACGGTAACTGCGGATGCAACGTTATTACTTGCAGTGTCAACATTTACCGAGCAACACAGAATAAAATTAAACATAACAATTTATTAACCAGGTAAGAAAATCACAATTCAAAGCCAATTTATAGTTCAATTAAAATAAAACATAAATACAAACCAATAGTATTTACATTTAAACAGGAAATATAAACCCTTTCATACCTGGTACAAGACTACACACAGTAATCGTGCGGGATATCTGTTTACAGATTCCCTGAATTGTTGGTCAGTTCTCCTTAAATACCCAGATAGAGTAAGCATTATGTAAACATTATTTAGTCATGGAAGTTTGCATTGATTGGTTCTTACAGACCTGTGGGAGGCACCTCGCCTGTATACATCTGTAGTGGGCACGCCTTGTATAGAGTTATGTTTTCTTTAACTTTATTAAAACCTTTTTATTATTTGTTCTATTGCTGTGGGAATGGGACCTGTGTACCAGTCGCGATAAACCTTTGTAAAGAAATGAAACATGAACATTTTCTGTCGTTATTTACATGTGATATGACCTTTCTTACACATAATCATCCGGTGTGCTGTAGAATGTTCTGTGTTGAGGATGTAACAGGAAAAGGAGGGGAAGAGGGTCAGACACTTGTCTGCAGATCCACCATTTGTATGGAGATGTGGTGGTCAAGACCAAGGGTAGCTCTCCGGGGAGCCTACTGTATTCCAGGAAATGTTCTGGTTCTCGAAAGGGGGTTGCGGGTCGTTAGTCCCCTGCCGTGAGTCCTGGAGGAAAACGTGTTAGGCTCACATCCTGGCCCACACCCTCTCGGCATCCATGCTGTGTTCTCGGGGCCAACCTTTGGTCAGGATCAAGCAAAGTCTTACAGTTTCCCACTTGGCCCGTGGGCTAATTTGAATAGGGTACCTGCGGGTCAGACAAAGCAATTTATTTATTTATTTTTTAGAGTCTTTGGAACACGGGTATCTGCAGTGGGCTGAGGGCAAGGGCAGCGTGTGTGGATTCGTGTGTAGATCGTATGAGGTGTCTGAAGTAACAGCACTGGAGCATGGTGAAGGTGAAGATCAGGGCACTGCCAATGGCACATCCCCGGAACATCCAGTCCCACCAGGTGTAGGTGTACTGTGCTGACCGAGTGGATGAACTGGATAAAAGTTGTGCCGTCTGTCGTGCCAGGTTGGTTTCAACCTGTGCTTGGTTTAGGTGGTATTCAGTTTGCAGGTTCAGTCTTTGTGTCAGGTCCATCGCGTCAACCACAGCTTGGGTGCCTTGCTCATAGAAAGTGTCATCCCACCATGGTGAGGTCTCTGTGTCCATTGGCATTCTTCCTAAAATGTTGACTTGGCCCATTGAAAGGTCCTCCGTCACTTCCAAACAGAACGAGTGATTAGCAGAGCAGGTCAGTCCTCCATAGGTAAAGGAATTCATTTCACTGACAACGCACCACTGTGTGTGAGACACCTGGACAACATCAGAATAACCATGCAGTGACTGAACATTAATAAGTTTGGTGTTGTTGGGAGAGAAAGGTTGCAAAGTGTTACATGTACAGATAACATAATTGTGTGTTTCATGGCAACATGTGCGACTGGTAAACAAGGTCTCAGTACCCTTTTGTGTCATGTATCCAGTGAGGTGATCCCATTTAATTACCTGATCCTTCACTACCACGCCAATCGAGCGTATGGTAGTGGAATTTGGAAAAACCTGATCTGGGTGTATCAAAGGAAAACTGACGAAAAATCCAATACATCCATTACATTCATTTCCTGTAAACATCATTATGGTGGATAGTAACTCAGAATATCTTACATTTTCATTTTCCTGATTCATACCACCTATGTAGATCTAAGATGTCTATGAGGTCATTCAAAACATGTCTAGGCGTTTTGTACAGGCGAAGATCTAGGATTTCTTGTCTAGCAGCAGTGAATAGATCTTGTGCATATGTCCTACAGGCTAAGTCACGCTCAATGGTACGGGTTTGATTGAATAATGTGGCTGATCGCAAGAAGCGCCTGCGCTCGGATCGAACCGCTTTTATGATATTTTCATTGCTATTTGTGATATGTTGAAAACCAGTGGCCACCTGGTTCGCAAACCATGTTGAGAATTGTGATTGTTTGGTAATTTTGTAGTTGTTAGCAATGGAATTAACTGAGCCGAAGAGACCTGCTATGTTTCCGAGCAGGTCTCGTTTTGAGCGATGCAGGTGAGATTTGCAGCAAGTCTGTTTTGTAGTCATAAATTAAATCATCGATTCGTGACTGTAGCCATGCATAGGTCTTATCATTGTAATCACAGTGATTGATATAAGCAGATAGGATGTTGGAAATATTGTATGATACATGTGTCATCACTAGATTCACATCATGAAATAATGTCTTGTTAATATTCCCTTTAATCAGTCCACCAGGAGGAATAGGATATAGTTTTGGACATTCCTTTGGTTTGCTATATCCACAAGTGGTTAAATTAAAACAATGTTTCATTATCCATGAGCAATTCTGTGGCCCGGTGTAATTATCTGGGTCATTGACACATTTTCCCACGCAATACATGCCTTCTCTCCGGCTAGTCCAGACAAAGGCTTCAGGTTGATTGTTATGAGGTACATATGAAGTTATATCAAATTTATATTCGGTATAACTCATATGCGTAGTGTTGATTGTTTCAGTGTGTGTACACCTATATATTGCGGGTTCTAAATTTTTGGTTAAATAACAGATTTTAGGATCTAATCCATTGTTGATTTTTCATAGAGAGTGCGATACTCCCAATTTTTGCTCCTGGTTCTGCTTTAAGTTGATACCAGGCCGTTATGTTGTGAAAAGATGTGCGTGCCGGTGTGTCACCTGAAATGTTTACTATAGGGAGATGGTCGGAGCCTACTTTACAGCAAATTTTAGTTGCGCAATTTGGTTCCGGTACTACTCCGGGAGGCCACGTGACTAGTTCTCTGGTTGAAAGTGTACTGAAAAATGTGGATGACCTCTTAGTGTATTTCCATACCCATCTCCCACATTCCAGTGTGTGTGTGAGTGAAACCCTTTGACCCAGCTTGATGCAAGTGGGTCCAGAAACTTTCCTCTCGTCCGGTCTCCATGGAATTGCTGCAGTCAACCTAGGAGATGAAACAGAGAGAAACTTTAATAATTATTGATTAGCAGAACCTTTGAAGATTTTGCACTGGGACATGTGGTACCATTTCAACTTCCCCTTGACACTTATGGCCACACAGCTATTGCATAAAGCTTTTATCTCATGTGGTCCATGCCATCTGGGTGTGAATGGACCCTGTTTTATAAACACCCGAATCATGATCATGTCACCCTCGGTAAATTTGATCTCAGAAGTTGGGTTAAATTGTGCATCATTCATTAGGTCAGACTGTTGCTGTTTTAAGGTGGTTTGTGTTTGTAACACTGCCAGTCTTTGTTGTAATTGTGTTAGTACAGTCTGTTGTTTTGCAAGCACAAGGGGTCCCAGATCTGCTGGGGTGATTTCTGGGTCTATGGGTAGTTTCATGACTCTGCCTGTCATGAGTTCAAACGGGCTGATGCCTGTGGCTTTGGATGGGGTTGCTCAAGACTGTCAGAACTGTTGGCAGTGCATCAGTCCACCTGTTTTGATGTTGCATTATTTGTTCAGAGATGCTTTCTTTTATCGAACGATTTGCCCGTTCCACCATACCTGAGCTTTGCGGCCTGTATGGAACGTGAAATCTTTGTTTGATATGTAGCATTTCACATATGTGTTTCATTATCTGACCTGTGAAGTGTGTTCCTTGGTCAGACTCGATCTGAGTTGGTGTTCCCCAGATTGGCAGGATTTGATTTGCCATTACTCGTGCCACGGTGCGTGCGCTGTTGTCGCGAGTTGGAATTGCGTCTACCCATTTAGAGAATTTATCAATTATGACGAGACAATAGCGATATCCCCCCTTGGCAGTGGGTAATGGACCAATAAATTCTAGCTGTAAGAATTCCCATGGTCCTTTGGGTGGTTCTGGGCGACACAAGTTTGTACGTCCAGTTTTACCCTGGTTGATGGTGGCACATATGAGACATGTGTCGCACCATCTCTCAATGTCTGATGCCATTTTGGCCACCAGAAGTTTTTCTGTATCAGCTGTTGTGTTTTGGGAGCTGATACATGTGCATAATCATGGTATAATTTAATCACTGGTTTCTGGAGGGCCTCTGGGATGATGTATTTCCCATCTCTGAGTTTATATTTAGATTTTGTTTCCAGTTTATGGCCCGTGGCAAAATACCAGGATACGTTTTAATTATTGCTCTATGTGAGATTTAGTCCCTATTCTTTTAACAGAACAAGGGTGTTTTTTAGCTTTAACGTGGCTGTTTCTATGAGTTCCTCCTCTATACTGCTTCTATAATGTCCCTGAGAATCCATGTTTCCTCTAAATTCTTATGCCCCACCGGATTTCTACGGTCTCCGGTCTAACAATGGGCATACCGGCCCGTTCTAATTTATGTGTCTATATTGGGTGTGCAAAACTTTCCCTCAACACTTCTAATAGCCAAAAAGGAACGAACTTACCATAGCAGCTGTAGGCAGGGAAGGAGAAGATCAAACCTCATATCTTCTGTGGGAATCCAAACTGAGTAGTTGCGTCGGAAAGATGTCACTCGCCTGTGCAGGTAGAGATCACGTCGAGGTCACCAACTTTGTAAGGCGGGAACCACCCACTGGTCCAACGACGGTTTCCAGAGGCGTGGCGAAGGATTCTCGCGCGTTCTAATCTTTCCTTTCACATTAGATAATACGATTTGGATTAATGTATTACTTCATTTTTGTTATTGACCTTTTATCTGACTCCATTTAGATAAAACAATAAATATTTGCATAGGTTGTTATTTTACTAATAGTATAATTTTGATGGATGTTTGTCTAGTTATTCTGATTAAGCTCTGGCATTACACTCGTTCATTCGGTTCACACAGTCGCACAAGATCCTAGTATGGGCCCTATAATTAACATACTGGTCAACGGTCATAAGCGAATCAGTATTGGTCGCTGCCAGAGGTTGGACTATATGTAGCGGCCGCTCTCTGCGTGCTCAACTTTAAACATACTTTATTTAGTCCCCTTAGAGGTGACACTTAATTATTACAATAATTATTTCTAACCACAGATAATGAATAGAATAATATTGAAATAATCAGAGGTTGAGGCTGACCCTATTTAGAGTGATTAGAAATGTTACTCTAAACGGAAATACATATTGTTAGCCTCCACGCTTCTAAGTACACTTAAACTAACGCCAAGTGCTAGTCGTATCTCTAAAATCCTCAGTTGATGTGTTATTCACTATCTAACTGGGATTTAGGCCGATCCTAGCCTGATTTCCAGTCCTTACGGTAACTGCGGATGCAACGTTATTACTTGCAGTGTCAACATTTACCGAGCAACACAGAATAAAATTAAACATAACAATTTATTAACCAGGTAAGAAAATCACAATTCAAAGCCAATTTATAGTTCAATTAAAATAAAACATAAATACAAACCAATAGTATTTACATTTAAACAGGAAATATAAACCTTTCATACCTGGTACGAGACTACACACAGTAATCGTGGGATATCTGTTTACAGATTCCCTGAATTGTTGGTCAGTTCTCCTTAAATACCCAGATAGAGTAAGCATTATGTAAACATTATTTAGTCATGGAAGTTTGCATTGATTGGTTCTTACAGACCTGTGGGAGGCACCTCGCCTGTATACATCTGTAGTGGGCACGCCTTGTATAGAGTTATGTTTTCTTTAACTTTATTAAAACCTTTTTATTATTTGTTCTATTGCTGTGGGAATGGGACCTGTGTACCAGTCGCGATAAACCTTTGTAAAGAAATGAAACATGAACATTTTCTGTCGTTATTTACATGTGATATGACCTTTCTTACACATAATCATCCGGTGTGCTGTAGAATGTTCTGTGTTGAGGATGTAACAGGAAAAGGAGGGGAAGAGTGGTCAGACACTTGTCTGCAGATCCACCATTTGTATGGAGATGTGGTGGTCAAGACCAAGGGTAGCTCTCCGGGGAGCCTACTGTATTCCAGGAAATGTTCTGGTTCTCGAAAGGGGGGTTGCGGGGTCGTTAGTCCCCTGCCGTGAGTCCTGGAGGAAAACGTGTTAGGGCCCACATCCTGGCCCACACCCCTCTCGGGCATCCATGCTGTGTTCTCGGGGGGGGGCCGACCTTTTGGTCAGGATCAAGCAAAAGTCTTACAGGATATTATAGAAATTTTCTGTTTTTTAAAAGAAATTATTTTCACAGAGTAATTTGTATTTTTACATAGAATGATATCTAATATTTACAGATTTTTCTTGTAATCATTAAGTCAGTGTTTTTATTACCATTGAAGACAGTTAATCATATGAAGGTTAAAGCGAAGTTATTAATGTCAAATAATAGTATTTATACACACAGTAAAATTATGCATTGTTTATTTTACTACTCTTTTAAGCTTGTCTTGCAAATAAATGCTCCAATTTAACAATTATTTGGCATTATATTATTTTCCCATAGGTCATAACTACATACATCATTCATAAAGACATGATATTTCTGTTTTTCACCCTAAATTATTATAAATTAAAATGTGGTATTTGCCCATGTCCCAGTAAACAAAAAGTTAATAATTTAGGTTTTTGTGGTTTATATTTTTTCAGTAACAATTCCTATAATATCAAAAAATCTAATCAAATATAATACAATACAGTGGAACCCCGTTGTACGAGCATAATTCGTTCTTGAAAATTGCTCGTGTGTCCATTTGCTCGTATGTTCGAACTAATTTTCCCTATAGGAATGAATGTAAAAGTGATTTAATCCGTTCCGAGATGTCATTCGATCGCTTATTTCTGCACTTTGTAGCCTATTTTTAAAAACAAATACACCGCAAAGTACCGTAATATAAACATAGTTTAACACTTACTCATGTGGTAGTGTTTGATTGCGAGTGTAAGACGCGCACCACGCTCGAAACCTCCTCGGTTTCCATGGTAATTCTATTTACTTTCGTTTTCACAGCACCATCATTGATTTTCTTGGGAGACATTTTTCAAGATTTCTAGTGAAATAAAAAGATAAAACAAAAAAAAAGTTACTGTGGGAGAGCGTATGAATACGGGAGCCACTTTTATTTGTTTTTTTTTTTGTGTCGGTCTACTTAGTGCCCCACGCAGCACGTCTCTGGCACGCGCGCGCGCACACACACACACACACACACTCTCTCCTCCTTAAATGCACCCTCCGATCACTTGAACTAAGCGTCATCAACTAAGCGACTGTTGCGACCCTCCGCCGAAAACGGGGAACCGGCAGCGTGGGTTTGCTTGTGCCTTCAAAATTTGCTTGTGAAACAGGGTAAAATTTTGCGAGGGAGTTTGCTTGTATCTCCGTTTGCTTGTACTATAGGTTGCTCGTACAACGGGGATTCACTGTATAATGTTTGAAAAATTACACAGAACTCAAATCTGAAATACTACAAACTTGTTTTTTTATTATTAAAAATAAGGCATTGGTCCAGTATGGAATTTTAAACAATAAAGAACAGTAAAGAACTCAAAATAATTAGCTTCTTTAAAAAAATCATCAAATAAATAAAAGCAATAAAATAAAATAAAATAAAAAAAAACAACCTGCACTTAAAAACATCAATAGTGTCAACCAACAAAACACTTTTTGGATTCCTTGCATGGGTTCTCCTGTTCTCCTAGACCAATGCTGCTCATATCATCCTCCTAGTTGGTTCGCAAGCCGCCAGAAAACAAAAATATGATGATGATTTAGGTTAGGCTCCGCGCGTGCGCATACTGACACAAATTCAAAATTGCTGCCGAATTAGCTCCGCCCACAACGGTTTGAATGAGTTTCAGGCTGTTGATCTGGGAAATGTTTAAGATAATAACGCGCTTTTTCACTAAACATCGCAAACTACAAGAATCTGATGATACTACAGAAGACATCAAGCTGACTAAGGTACGTGACTGCGCATTTATGTTGTTAAATGTAGTTTTGAAGTCACATGACAGCTGCAGGGCAAAACACTAAATGAAAGTAGATATTGGCTGAATAAGTAAACTGTCATTACATATTGAATCTTTTGGATTGTGAAAATGTGCTACAAGCTTTGACAGTTCTAGACAGTCACAACCCTCTGTAATACAGTGAAGCAGCTACGTCACAGTAAGTTATATAAATGTACGTGAACCTTTCCAGCTTAGCTTTTGGATCATTGTCTCAGTGGAATATATGTATGTAATGTGTGACTGCAATACAAAGTCATAAATATTGTTCTTGGTTTTAGGTTGTGTGAAAAAACTGGAGCTCTACAGCAGAAAAGCATGCCAATTATTACCACCATTGCATTTATGGCTATGACTGTGTACTAACCTTACTAAAATCAAGGCATTTAAATTGCATAAATTAATATTAAAGTTTCAAAGAATAAATCAATTACAAATTATGAAAATATATATTTGTAGCACATTGCAACAATGCACAGGATAAAATTAATTAAAATTTAAACTTAAATGTTTAACTTAAATGCACTCGTGTACATTAAATAATAATGTACAGGCCCTCTGGCCTGCTGAAAGGTTGTAAAATTAAATATGTTCTTGCATAAAAACAAAGTGCATTCAGAACAAGTGCAACTGCTTAAAGATACAACAATACAACACTATCACTGGGAAACTTCCTGCCTTTTCAAAAACGTCTGCCACAGATGGAGTGCGCATGCTCGGAGGGGTTTTGCTTTTCTGTGCCGTGTTCCTCTGATATTCAGTATAGCGATCGGGATGTTTGGATTTCAGGTGATAAATTAAACCCGACGTGGAGAAAGTATTTGCAGACGTACCCCCTCTTGAAATTTCGGCATTACATGTTTTGCAAATCGCTATCCGTGGGTCTTTCTCAGATATACTGAAATACGTCCACACCGCAGACATGTTGTTTTAGACATGCACGTGCAGACCGAGGTTTCTGTTTGCGTCATCACAACAAACTGTTTCGGCCGTGTTTTTTCGGTGATCAAAGTCTTTCGGCCGAAAACCGAAAATTTTCGGTGGCCGAATATTCGGTGCATCCCTAATCTTTATACATGGGTCATGAGGGTGAGGGCTTAGAGTAGGACTGGGGATTAGTGATGTCCGGTTCGTGAACGAATCGTTCATTTGAACTGGTTCTTTTTAATGAACCGGTTCACCAAATCGGACTGAATCGTTTAAAACAGTTCGCGTCTCAAATCAGCACTAATCAACAAAATTACTCAAGTTACTCACTTTTGAATGTGTATGACCGTCTATCCGACTCAAAATAAATCAATATCCCTGAGAATGGGGTTCTTCTCTAGTTTCTCCAACAGTACACACATTAAACTGAAACATGCTGCTGAACAAGTGATCATCACTGAGCATGCGCATACCTGCCGATTCCGAGCAGCACACATACTGCTGTTCTCGAGTCACCAGTACTGTATCAAGAACCGTTTCTTTCGGACACGTCCGACATACTACTGATACCAGCGAATTTTTGATACTGAGCATGCGCGACCTACCGAGCAGTACGCGTGCTGTCTGACATTAATTAATACACACACACACTTTTGGACTCCGAATCAGATGCGTTCGACATACTGCAAAGGCTGGTGCTGCGCTGCTGATATATGAGCACAGGTGAACTGAGGACTTAAATGAAAAGTAAGTTTATTTCCTAACAACTTAAAACATCAACGTTTTGCACATCAGTGCCTGTACTGGGTGTTTTAGTGCAAAACGTAAATGTAAGGAACATTTCTAAGATGACGATGATTTAATTTAAACAGATAAGCCATGCCCTCATGCAATAGACATTACTTTATTTAAATGTTTTTAGTGTGTATGTTCATCCGCTGAGATGATACAGTATTAAAAAACAAATATTTTATCAATAAAACACTGCAGCAGACAATTGTATTCATTTAATGAATGAGTCATGTTGAAACTGTGCTTTCTCACACAGAGCAACCTCCTGTACTAGTCTGGTTTCCAAAGAGGCCACTCAACTAAGACTGTCCTGCTCTTGGTTATTAAAGCTCTGTGACTCCAGCAACTTTTAAGTCATCTGTGCTCGTTTTGCTGGATTTGTTTGCGGCTTTTGGAACAGTTATCCACCTGATTGTCTGTGTCTTTGAAAACCTCACTCCAGTTGTCCAAGTCTTACCTCTCAGGTATGTCCTTCATAGTGTCAGGGTTAGGTTTGTACAGTAAGTTGCAACATGTTGTAACTGGGGTGCATCCAGGTTCATTACTTAGAACACAACACTTCTCCTCTCCTTGTACCTACAGTGGCATTTCAAAAGTTTGTGAATCCCTTGCAAATTCTGTAAAAATGTGAATGATTTTAACACAATTAGAGAGATCATACAACATGCATGTTAGTTTTTATTTAGTATTGTCCTGGGTAATATATTTTACATAGATGTTTATATACAGTATTGTTCAAAACAATAGCATTACAATGTGACTTACCAGAATAATCCAGGTTTTTAGTATATTTTTCATTGCTACGTGGCAAACAAGTTACCAGTTGGTGGAGTAGATTCTCAGAAAACAAACAAGACCCAGCATTCATGATATGCACGCTCGTAAGGCTGTGCAATTGGGCAATTAGTTGAAAGAGGTGTGTTCAAAAAAATAGCAGTGTATGCCGTTGACTGTACAAACTCAAAACTATTTTGTACAAACATTTTTGTTTCTAGGATTTAGCAATCCTGTGAATCACTAAACTAATATTTAGTTGTATGACCACAGTTTTTTAAAACGGCTTCACATCTTTGTGGCATGGAGTCAACCAACTTGTGGCACCTCTCAGCTGTTATTCCACTCCATGACTCTTTAACAACATTCCACAATTCATTTACATTTCTTGGTTTTGCTTCAGAAACAGCATTTTTGATATCACCCCACAAGTTCTCGATTGGATTAAGGTCCGGGGATTGGGCTGGCCACTCCATAACATTAATTTTGTTGGTTTGGAACCAAGACTTTGCTCGTTTACTAGTGTGTTTGAGGTCATTGTCTTGTTGAAACATCCATTTCAAGGGCATGTCCTCTTCAGCATAAGGCAACATGACCTCTTCAAGTATTTTGACATATGCAAACTGATCCATGATCCCTGGTATGCGATAAATAGGCCCAACACCATAGTAGGAGAAACATGCCCATATCATGATGCTTGTACCACCATGCTTCACTGTCTTCACTGTGTACTGTGGCTTGAATTCAGAGTTTGGGGGTTGTCTCACAAACTGTCTGTGGCCCTTGGACCCAAAAAGAACAATTTTACTCTCATCAGTCCACAAAATGTTCCTCCATTTCTCTTTAGGCCAGTTGATGTGTTCTTTGGCAAATTGTAACCTCTTCTGCACATGCCTTTTTTTTTTAACAGAGGGACTTTGCGGGGAATTCTTGCAAATAGATTAGCCTCACCCAGACGTCTTCTAACTGTCACAGTACTTACAGGTAACTCCAGACTGTCTTTGATCATCCTGGAGCTGATCATTGGCTGAGCCTTTGCCATTCTGGTTATTCTTCGATCCATTTTGATGGTTGTCTTCCGTTTTCTTCCACGTCTCTCTGGTTTTGCTCTCCATTTTAAGGCATTGGAGATCATTTTAGCTGAACAGCCTATAATTTTTTGCACCTCTTTATAGGTTTTCCCCTCTTCAATTAACTTTTTAATCAAAGTACGCTGTTCTTCTGAACAATGTCTTGAACGACCCATTTTCCTCAGGCTTTCAAATGCATGTTCAACAAGTGCTGACTTCATCCTTAAATAGGGGCCACCTAATTCACACCTGTTTTTTCACAAAATTGATGACCTCAGTGATTGAATGCCACACTGCTATTTTTTTGAACACACTCCTTTCAACTAATTGACCAATTGCACAGCTTTACGAGCGTGCATATCATGAATGCTGGGTCTTGTTTGTTTTCTGAAAATCTACTGCACCTACTGGTAACTTGTTTGCCACGTTGCAATAAAAAATATACTAAAAACCTGGATTATTCTGGTTAGTCACATTGTACTGCTATTATTTTGAACAATACTGTATAGTCCATGACACAAAACAATTGCAGAAATTATTAAAATAACCCCCTTCAAAAGTTTGAACAGTGAAAGGGTTAGTTCACCCCAAAATGATAATTCTGTCAATAATTACCCACCTTTTGTAGGATTTGTCTAAAAAAAATGCTCGTTTTACCATTCAGAACAGAAAAGGGACTCGTGAACAACTGTCACAAAACAAAAGAACAATCATAGATCATCTATATAACCATTCAGACCCTTATAAACCATTTAGGTTCATAAAGGTAGTTATTTTAATAATTTTAGGCATGTTTTGACTTGTGGACCATATGGAAACATTGTTTATGTTAAATATCTCAGTCAGGACAATACTAAATATAAAATAACATGCATATTGTTTGATCCCTCTTTTGTTAAAATTATTCACATTTTTGCAGGTTCTGCTAAGGATTCCCAAACATTTGTGAGTCATGACAATGGGTCTGTCATTTAGAAACATGGCTTTTCATATTACTAATATTGAATTAACATCTCTCTCTCTCTCTCTCTCTCTCTCTCTCTCTCTCTCTCTCTCTCTCTCACTCTCTCTCGCTCTCTCTCTCTCTCTCTTATTTCAGATGGCTGTCCCGATAGTTGCTGCTCTCATCTTTGCCTCCTGGACAGAAATATCTTGCTGTATGTTGAATGATCATCAACTCAACCCTGCCAAGACAGAACTGCTCATGTTTTCAGCTGACATAACTTTGGTGTTATTGTTGACGCATATACAGTGGAACCCGGTTATGTCGATGTCCTAGGGGGTTGCCAAAAAGCATCGAGATAACCGATGATCGAGATAAACGAAAATAAATATGGCGGCAATATATTAACGTCCTTGAAATTTCTTTATGTACATGATGTGCGTTAATAAATGAGAATGTGCATGCACGTGTTTTTGGAGGCGTTGCCATGATTTGTTTGATGAAGTCATGCTATAAAAATACATACAGTACATGTTTGTTAACTGTCAGGAATCCACCTGCCACGCCCCCTTCGGCGTGTCAGGTGCTTTCTCGGCTGCTTTCTCTGAAGCTCCCGGCTTCAATCGCGCACATATGGTGCTCGTTTAGCATCATCACCAGCTCCTATTTAAACTTCCACACTCTCACTGTCCATTATTGTTGGTATATGTTGGTTCACGGCGGTCGTTGTTATCGCTCATGCGTATCCCGGTACGTGTCTTCCCACCGGCACTCTCTCACCGGCTGCGCTTTTCTTCCCAAAGCGCATCGCGGATCTACTTTCGCCTCCCGTTCATCGCATAACATTTAACAACAAAAGGCATATGTGCACTAACTAACAGCAGAGATTCACCAGTATACAATACAACACCTGTAGCATCTGTAAGGCTTGATTTTTCCGCCACTTCCGCGAGTTCTTCTGCGGCTGCACCGAGATAACCGACGTTAAATGGAAAATTTATCTCCCCTTGTGCTCGAGATATCAGGGTTCGGCGACATAAAAAAAGTCGACATAACCGATAAAAAATGCTTAGACAAAGCGAGAATTTGGCGGTTCCACTTCAAAAACGTCGACTTAATAGGGTTGTCGAGTTAACCGAGGTCGAGATAAGTGGGTTCCACTGTATAAATTGCACTGGCCCGAGATTAAATATACAAACCTTTTTCAAATATTTGCTTTCTGGATTTATTTCATTGTTATTGTACATGAGGAAAACTATACTTTTACAGTAAATTAATGTAAATGGACAGATCAGTTTTATAAAATAACATTAAAACCTTAAATTTATGGTGATTAACCTGACAGTTTATCTGTTTTTCTATAGTTTAAAAATTATTTATCAACAGTAATATTCTGTAATTTAAGTATTTTGACGATAAAGTCTATTCTGTATTTTTACAGTTTTTTGCTAGTAATTTAGTAAAATGGTTATTGCTGTAATTTAACGGATTATCTCTGGAAGCCCTTCTGCCAGTCATTTTTACAGTTTTTTACAGATTTTTTTTTTTTTAACAGTGTACGTGTACAATATCTGAGATTTTAGGTGTTGTACTTTCATTTGTCACCATAATGGAGATCAATGTTTGCTGTAGTTGGGTGCTTGAATGATGACCTCTTCAAATTACATTTTTTTTTTGCTGTTGTTAGTTTTATTTATTAAGCATTGCTTTTATAACAGAAAAGCCAAACGAACCAAGAGTTTGTGATGTCACAGACCTCATGCAATTCACATATCCTACCCAATATTTAATCTTTTATTAAAAGTGTGCTATATTACTAATACAACTGCACCACTGATACAATAGCCATCAATTATTGTGAAATGGCTCTGAGCAAACCATGCACAAAAAACATTTTGAACTATAGCAAATACAAACAGATATCAAAAATCTGCATACTAATCTCTAGGTTGGTGACAATCAAACAAAAAAAAAAAAAAAAAAGAAATATCAACCTTGTACATCGCACATAGTCTACTAAAAATAACATCCCAAACAACACCGAAATAAAAGAAAATAGTTAAACCATGCAGCTGCATAATTTGTTCATGCTGGGAGTTTTGTACTACACAAACATCCAGCATGCATTGTGGCATGACATTTATTTTTATTATTATTAATAGTCACATTATTAAGTTTCATGTTCTTGGTGTCTGTGTGTGTCAAAAACAGGGCTGTAGCGCTAAAGTTTTTAACTTTTAAGCCTCTTTTTAAATTTTATAATTATTATAATTTTTTAAATAAAGCTTTTTATTCCAATCTGTCATAACAGGAGAGTCATAATGCACAAATATAAGAGAACAATATTCATTCATTCAACTCAAAACATTTATATTTAAAGATTTTATTAAAAAAACAATTTACTTGGATTTATAGTAAATAGCAATGAATTAAAATATTTACCTAATATTTAACTAACATTAACTAAATATTAATTATGTTAAATTTATTAAAATATTAATTTCAGCCTGGGTAATACGCATGTGGAAATATATTTTTATTTAATTATTTTATTTATACTAAATGTATTAAATAGATTAACTCATAATTTAAATGCAACACATTTTAACTTTTGGTTTTATCATAACGGACTTAATATTTTTAATACATTTAAATAATCCATTTAATGCATTTTACTTAAACTTTCAACACTTAACATCTATTAATTATATTAAGTGTCACTTTGTTACCTGAATTCTTTTTGTAACCAATAGTCAAATTTCTTTAGAGTGGATTGGGGGAATGCCTTTTGGAAAAGATAGGATTCTTTAACCTGTAGAATCTTTGTTAAGGCTCATTGTAGCTGTTCAGGACACTCATAGTGCTTCATTACTTTACTTAGACACTTAACAGTGCTTTCTATTTGTGTTTTGCACTTTATTAATTCATCCCTAAACTTGTTTTTCATAAATTGTGTAGCAACTTTGTGTAAACCTGTTACCTGTTGTGCATTCTGTCTGTTATGCTGTTCCTTATCTGGAAAATAATGTGGATAATTCTGATCTCTTCCTGCTTTGGAGAATTATTTGATAAACAATTGACCTAGTTGAAACCAATTAAGGAGATGCACGATATGAACCTATTTAAAGTTTAAAACTAGCAGTCTTTTAGGGTAATACAGAACCTCTTTTTCGTTCTCCAAACCTTTGCTGCTTTGGCATTGGCTTTAAATAAATGTGACCCAGGGGGAGCAAAGGGGTTGTCCCACCATGAGTGATGGAACAACATTCGGCTTAGGGGCTGTTTACACTACTGCTGACATCCTATTCCCTCATTTGTGCCACCTTCCATTCACCTTGCTTCATGCTGAAGGCTAAATTAATCAAGATAAGATACTTTTACTTGCCACACTGTAAAAGACAAATTGTGCTTGTCAAAGTCAGACATTGTTGTATATCCTGGCCCCTTGCTGCTGAGGAGGGTGTGCACTACATTAGATCTTTTAATTATTATTATTATTTTTCAATCTACTCTACAGCATGTTCTCCTTTCTTATTCTCTCTGAATGTCTCAGAGTTTTTGGTCTTATAATAAAATTATACTATACATTATATATATATATATATATATATATATATATATATATATATATATATATATATATATATATAGTGAGGAAAATAAGTATTTGAACACCCTGCTATTTTGCAAGTTCTCCCACTTAGAAATCATGGAAGGGTCTGAAATTGTCATCATAGGTGCATGTCCACTGTGAGAGACATAATCTAAAAAAAAAAATCCAGAAATCACAATATATGATTTTTTAACTATTTATTTGTATGATACAGCTGCAAATAAGTATTTGAACACCTGAGGAAGTCAATGTTAATATTTGGTACAGTAGCCTTTGTTTGCAATTACAGAGGTCAAACGTTTCCTATAGTTTTTCACCAGGTTTGCACACACTGCAGGAGGGATTTTGGCCCACTCTTCCACACAGATCTTCTCTAGATCAGTCAGGTTTCTGGCCTGTCGCTGAGAAACACGGAGTTTGAGCTCGCTCCAAAGATTCCCTATTGGGTTTATGTCTGGAGACTGGCTAGGCCACGCCAGAACCTTGATATGCTTCTTACAGAGCCACTCCTTGGTTATCCTGGCTGTGTGCTTCGGGTCATTGTCATGTTGGAAGACCCAGCCTGAGGGAAGGAAGTTGTTCCCCAAAATCTCGCAATACATGGCCCCGGTCATCCTCTCCTTAATACAGTGCAGTCGCCCTGTCCCATGTGCAGAAAAACACCCCCAAAGCATGATGCTACCATCCCCATGCTTCACAGTAGGGATGGTGTTCTTGGGATGGTACTCATAATTCTTCTTCCTCCAAACACGTTTATTGGAATTAAGACCCAAAAGTTCTATTTTGGTCTCATCTGACCACATGACTTTCTCCCATGACTCCTCTGGATCATCCAAATGGTCATTGGCAAACTTAAGACGTGCCTGGTTTAAGCAGGGGAACCTTCCGTGCCATGCATGATTTCAAACCATGACTTAGTGTATTACCAACAGTATCCTTGGAAACGGTGGTCCCAGCTCTTTTCAGGTCATTGACCAGCTCCTCCCGTGTAGTTCTGGGCTGATTTCTCACCTTCCTTAGGATCATTGAGACCCCACAAGGTGAGATCTTGCATGGAGCCCCAGTCCGAGGGAGATTGACAGTCATGTTTAGCTTCTTCCATTTTCGAATGATTGCTCCAACAGTTGATCTTTTTTCACCAAGCTGCTTGGCAATTTCCCCGTAGCCCTTTCCAGCCTTGTGGAGGTGTACAATTTTGTCTCTAGTGTCTTTGGACAGCTCGCTGGTCTTAGCCATGTTAGTAGTTGATTCTTACTGATTGTATGTGGTGGACAAGTGTCTTTATGCAGCTAACGACATTTTAAAGGCAGACTAACAGGTCTTTGAGGGTCAGAATTCTAGCTCAGAGACAGGTGTTCAAATACTTATTTGCAGCTGTATCATACAAATAAATAGTTTAAAATCATATATTGTGATTCCTGGATTTTTTTTTTTAGATTATGTCTCTCACAGTGGACATGCACCTACGATGACAATTTCAGACCCCTTCATGATTTCTAAGTGGGAGAACTTGCAAAATAGCAGGGTGTTCAAATACTTATATATATATATATAAGTGAGCATCAAACTTACTTTAATACTGATTATGAATGACATAATTATATATTACATAACTAGCTTTTCTTGTTTAATTATTTTTCAAGTGACTAAATAAACTATAATGTCATCAGTGTTTAAAAGTTATGTTAGCTAAAAAATTTTAAGCCCCCTCTGCATGGCCCTTTCCCCTGGGTGTTCTCACACAATGCAATAATGTGTGGTAGATTTGGCTCTGTTTATTTCACTCCAACTTAAGCAGACAGGAGTGCAGCTGTCAGAACATGTTTGTCCCCAGGAATGTTCCTGTTTCTAAACTGAAGCCCATGAACAGATATTTCTTCCAAATGACAAGCAACAGTTTTAAGATATGTTTGTGCACACATGGATGATAGTCTCAAATCTGCTGTGTGAGTTCCAAGATAGCATGAGACAGCTAACATAAGCATTTTTTGTATTCCCATTATGCCTAAAATTTATTATCATCTATATTAGAGAAGGACCGAACTGAAATACAGATATTGATCAGCTATTACATTAAATCCCGTGCCTAATATTGAATAGGTCCAACATATGCTACCAAAACAGTTATTCACTTTACCTATCAGTGGTTTTAAATTTGTGGTTGATTGATGTATAATTTTCCCTCCTGAGACACCTTCAGGACATATAGGATTGTCAGTGCAGATTTGTTAATGAGCGACACTTTTGGAAAGCATTTCAGTAGATTTCAGAGTGTAGCTAGGAGATTTGTGCTCATTCAGCCACAAGAGTATTAGTAAGGTTGTGCACTGTTATCAAGGCCTGGTGAGCAGCTGGCATTCCACATCCTTCCACAACTGATTCTTGTCTTGTTTTTGTATATTAGGAGATGAATGGAGTGTGCTCAGTCTCTGCCACACACCCAAATAAAATAGATAGTTGTCTACTTCTGATATGAGCAGCACAGAGTCTGGAGACAGCCATGCTCAACACTAAACAGATATTTGTATGTTTTGATTATTGTAATTTGTGTGATTTTATGTCTGATGCATTTTTCATGAGGCACTCTTGACCATTCATTTGCATTTTTTTGTAGAAGTGAAAGATTCACAATTACGGGCATATTTCTTGATTCGTCTACATCAGAGAAATAATTAGAATGCATGTTAAGGGATTGAAGGAACAGTTAGGTCCTGAGCAGAGTTTTGGAGAAGCTCGTGGTGAGACAGCTGCTGTCTAGACTGTCAATCTGACATTATTGCTGGGCCTAAGGGCAAGATTTGAAGAGTAACACTTGACAAGAGGCCCCACTGATGCTTTTAGCCTTTAAGCATCCCACTCTGTAAGGCTTTCCTGTCCATGCATTACCTGCTTCCAGGGCAAATCTAACTCCAAGCCAATCAGCTCTTTTGATGCTTGTGATCTTAAGACAACCAAATGAATGTGGGTCAGTTTTACTAGTGAGTTGAAAGAGTAATAGCCACACATACATCATTGCAAAACTAGACAGTAATCGCTAATTAGTACTTGTCATGAATAGTAATAGAGGAAGATCAAGTACAGGCTTTTTTAATGAACAAGACTATGAGCACTAACTTTAGACAACAGATAATAAACAAACCATAACATAAGTGACATATAAGAAAGAAATATATAGTGTGCTATACAAGAAGTGACTTACATACTAGTGCTAATTATGCAACATTGTGATGCAAGTGCTGGTTATGTGGTATGGTGTGGCATGGTGTGTGCTATGATCATGTATGATCATGTGGCAGGCTCGGGCTGATGGGTGCTGTAATTTAGCAGCATAATTGCCACTGCCTTGTCCATTCCCTTTTTGTAATTCATCTTAATAATTGTCTAACATAGTTTGTAATTCCATTTTTTTACACAGTACAGTGCATCTGGTTATACAGTGAGGAAAATAAGTATTTGAACACCCTGCTATTTTGCAAGTTCTCCCACTTAGAAATCATGGAGGGGTCTGAAATTGTCATCGTAGGTGCATGTCCACTGTGAGAGACATAATCTAAAATAAAAATCTAGAAATCACAATATATGATTTTTAAGCTATTTATTTGTATGATACAGTTGCAAATAAGTATTTGAACACCTGTCTATCAGCTAGAATTCTGACCCTCAAAGACCTGTTAGTCTGCCTTTAAAATGTCCACCTCCACTACATTTATTATCCTAAATTAGATGCACCTTTTTGAGGTCGTTAGCTGCATAAAGACACTTGTCCACCCCATACAATCAGTAAGAATCAACTACTAACATGGCCAAGACCAAAGAGCTGTCCAAAGACACTAGAGACAAAATTGTACACCTCCACAAGGCTGGAAAGGGCTACGGGGAAATTGCCAAGCAGCTTGGTGAAAAAAGGTCCACTGTTGGAGCAATCATTAGAAAATGGAAGAAGCTAAACATGACTGTCAATTTCCCTCGGACTGGGGCTCCATGCAAGATCTCACCTTGTGGGGTCTCAATGATCCTAAAGAAAGTGAGAAATCAGCCCAGAACTACACGGGCGGAGCTGGTCAATGACCTGAAAAGAGCTGGGACCACCGTTTCCAAGGATACTGTTGGTAATACACTAAGACGTCATGGTTTGAAATCATGCATGGCACGGAAGGTTCCCCTGCTTAAACCAGCACATGTCCAGGCACGTCTTAAGTTTGCCAATGACCATTTGGATGATCCAGAGGAGTCATGGGAGAAAGTCATGTGGTCAGAAGAGACCAAAATAGAACTTTTGGGTCTTAATTCCACTAAGCGTGTTTGGAGGAAGAAGAATGATGAGTACCATCCAAGAACACCATCCCTACTGTAAAGCATGGGGATGGTAGCATCATCTTTGGGGTGTTTTCTGCACATAGGACAGGGCGACTGCACTGTATTAAGGAGAGGATGACCGGGGCCATGTATTGCGAGATTATGGGGAACAACCTCCTTCCCTCAGTTAGAGCATTGAAGATGGGTCGAGGCTGGGTCTTCCAACATGACAATGACCGAAGCACACAGCCAGGATAACCAAGGAGTGGATCTGTAAGAAGCATATCAAGGTTCTGGCATGGCCTAGCCAGTCTCAGACCTAAACCCAATAGAGAATCTTTGGAGGAGCTCAAACTCCGTGTTTCTCAGCGACAGGCCAGAAACCTGACTGATCTAGAGAAGATCTGTGTGGAAGAGTGGGCCAAAATCCCTCCTGCAGTGTGTGCAAACCTGGTGAAAAACTACAGGAAACGTTTGACCTCTGTAATTGCAAACAAAGGCTACTGTACCAAATATTAACATTGACTTTCTCAGGTGTTCAAATACTTATTTGCAGCTGTATCATACAAATAAATAGTTAAAAATCATATATTGTGATTTCTGGATTTTTTAGATTATGTCTCTCACAGTGGACATGCACCTCGATGACAATTTCAGACCCTCCATGATTTCTAAGTGGGAGAACTTGCAAAATAGCAGGGTGTTCAAATACTTATTTTCCTTACTGTATATACGTTATCTTCTAAAATCTATAATGTTTTTATATTTAAAATATTTTTTTTTAAGTCTTTCAACATTTTTCTACTTAATTTCTAACTGCATATATGGAGTTGAACCACTAGGTGGAGGTCACTACCCGCTTATCAGATGTTTCCTCCTCTGATATGAGCAGACTGCTGTCATTCTGCAGAACTGCAAATCCACATTGTACTGGAGTTTTCCGCCTGGAACTTCGCTATATATCGTTAATAGTTGACTCCAACGCGATTTTAAGCTACTTCTTTTTATAAGAAAATAAAAGTAAATATTGCACATGATTTAATTGTTTAAAACATTTAATTTAAAAGCCCATCAGATTAAACTCTTTCTTTATAGTTAACCCCAATAACAGAAAAATATAAAGAATGTACTTACTGACATTTATGCATACACTAAACCAAGTTCACTAGTTTAATGTGTCCTTGCATGTAAGTGATGTCTCTGTGCACCTGTGTGTGTGGCAATTACATTTTAAAGATTTTGTGAATTCCAGGGGAGCAGTTAAGTAAACAACACTGAATACTGGTGTGTGCTGTGTCCCTGGGAATGAAGCCAAGGTGACTGCATCAAGGTAGCTCATAAATACACACAAGAGCATATGCATTCTGTTTCTGTTTATTTGCTTTCAAACAAAGTCTCTCACTACACCTTTTAGACACCAAGGCTGAATAGAGTCTGGAAATCACAATATATGATTTTTAAACTATTTATTTGTATGATACAGTTGCAAATAAGTATTTGAACACCTGTCTATCAGCTAGAATTCTGACCCTCAAAGACCTGTTAGTCTGCCTTTAAAATGTCCACCTCCACTACATTTATTATCCTAAATTAGATGCACCTGTTTGAGGTCGTTAGCTGCATAAAGACACTTGTCCACCCCATACAATCAGTAAGAATCAACTACTAACATGGCCAAGACCAAAGAGCTGTCCAAAGACACTAGAGACAAAATTGTACACCTCCACAAGGCTGGAAAGGGCTACGGGGAAATTGCCAAGCAGCTTGGTGAAAAAAGGTCCACTGTTGGAGCAATCATTAGAAAATGGAAGAAGCTAAACATGACTGTCAATTTCCCTCGGACTGGGGCTCCATGCAAGATCTCACCTTGTGGGGTCTCAATGATCCTAAGGAAGGTGAGAAATCAGCCCAGAACTACAGGCGGAGCTGGTCAATGACCTGAAAAGAGCTGGGACCACCGTTTCCAAGGTTACTGTTGGTAATACACTAAGACGTCATGGTTTGAAATCATGCATGGCACGGAAGGTTCCCCTGCTTAAACCAGCACATGTCCAGGCACGTCTTAAGTTTGCCAATGACCATTTGGATGATCCAGAGGAGTCATGGGAGAAAGTCATGTGGTCAGAAGAGACCAAAATAGAACTTTTGGGTCATAATTCCACTAAGCGTGTTTGGAGGAAGAAGAATGATGAGTACCATCCAAGAACACCATCCCTACTGTGAAGCATGGGGTGGTAGCATCATCTTTGGGGTGTTTTCTGCACATGGGACAGGCGACTGCACTGTATTAAGGAGAGGATGACCGGGGCCATGTATTGCGAGATTATGGGGAACAACCTCCTTCCCTCAGTTATAGCATTGAAGATGGGTCGAGGCTGGGTCTTCCAACATGACAATGACCCGAAGCACACAGCCAGGATAACCAAGGAGTGGATCTGTAAGAAGCATATCAAGGTTCTGGCATGGCCTAGCCAGTCTCAGACCTAAACCCAATAGAGAATCTTTGGAGGAGCTCAAACTCCGTGTTTCTCAGCGACAGGCCAGAATCCTGACTGATCTAGAGAAGATCTGTGTGGAAGAGAGGGCCAAAATCCCTCCTGCAGTGTGTGCAAACCTGGTGAAAAACTACAGGAAACGTTTGACCTCTGTAATTGCAAACAAAGGCTACTGTACCAAATATTAACATTGACCTTCTTAGGTGTTCAAATACTTATTTGCAGCTGTATTATACAAATAAATAGTTAAAAATCATATATTGTGATTTCTGGATTTTTTTTTAGATTATGTCTCTCACAGTGGACATGCACCTCGATGACAATTTCAGACCCTCCATGATTTCTAAGTGGGAGAACTTGCAAAATAGCAGGGTGTTCAAATACTTATTTTCCTTACTGTATATACGTTATCTTCTAAAATCTATAATGTTTTTATATTTAAAATATTTTTTTTTAAGTCTTTCAACATTTTTCTACTTAATTTCTAACTGCATATATGGAGTTGAACCACTAGGTGGAGGTCACTACCCGCTTATCAGATGTTTCCTCCTCTGATATGAGCAGACTGCTGTCATTCTGCAGAACTGCAAATCCACATTGTACTGGAGTTTTCCGCCTGGAACTTCGCTATATATCGTTAATAGTTGACTCCAACGCGATTTTAAGCTACTTCTTTTTATAAGAAAATAAAAGTAAATATTGCACATGATTTAATTGTTTAAAACATTTAATTTAAAAGCCCATCAGATTAAACTCTTTCTTTATAGTTAACCCCAATAACAGAAAAATATAAAGAATGTACTTACTGACATTTATGCATACACTAAACCAAGTTCACTAGTTTAATGTGTCCTTGCATGTAAGTGATGTCTCTGTGCACCTGTGTGTGTGGCAATTACATTTTAAAGATTTTGTGAATTCCAGGGGAGCAGTTAAGTAAACAACACTGAATACTGGTGTGTGCTGTGTCCCTGGGAATGAAGCCAAGGTGACTGCATCAAGGTAGCTCATAAATACACACAAGAGCATATGCATTCTGTTTCTGTTTATTTGCTTTCAAACAAAGTCTCTCACTACACCTTTTAGACACCAAGGCTGAATAGAGTCTGGAACAAAGTAGTTTTCCATTAAGGTAAGTGCTAAAGTATTTTTTATCTTTGCTATTTTTTTATAAACTTCTATACAAAGCAGATCTGATCTGACCTCCCATTTTAGCCAAGACCTTACATATTGTGAAGGCATACAATTGTATGCACAGTTGAATGTAAGCACAGTTATTATATTAATAAAAAAACGGTACATGTAAATAATTTCTAATTGAGTCTAACAGAAGATTTTGAAAAACTTTAGAAACCTTGCATAAGTAAAGCTCTCCCTCTGTGTGCATCACTATGTTATAATCATGGATACAGTTATGATGATAAAGAATTCAGAGATTCTGCTCTTGCAGCATTTATCCTTTAAAGCAGCATTTCATTATGATTTTCTAAAATGTCAGATCTCAACTCCCCCATTAACTCCAACTACTAGTAGCTAATGCAGGCTCTAAACACGGTCGACTTGGACTTCAACTCCCACTACACCTGTGCTCATGCACACACACACACACACACACACACACACACACACACACACACACACACACACACACACATTGTGTGTTTGTGGATCTAGAGAAAGCGTACGACAGGGTGCCAAGAGAGGAGTTGTGGTATTGTAAAAGAAAGTCAGTTGTGGCAATGAAGTATGTGAGGGTGGGGTAGGACATGTATGAGGACAGTGTGACAGCAGTAAAGTGTGCAGTAGGAACGACAGAATGTTTTAAGGTGGAGGTTTAGATTGCATAAAGGATCGACTCTCAGTCCTTTCCTGTTTGCAATGGTGATGAACAGGTTGACAGATGAGGTCAGACAGGAGTCTCCATGGACTATGATGTTTGTGGATTATATTATGATTTGTGGTGAGAGTAGGGAGCAGGTTGAGAAGAGCCTGGAGAGTTGGAGGTATTTGCTGGAAAGAAGGGGAATGAAAGTCAGTAGGTGTAACACAGAGTACATGTGTGTGAATGAGAGGGAGGGCAGTGAAGTGGTGCGGTTGCAGGGAGTGGTGAAGGTGGATGAGTTTAAGTACCTGGGATCAACAGTGCAAAGTAAGAGTGTGTTAGAGAAGTGAAGAAGAGAGTGCAGGGAGGGTGGAGTGGGTGGAGAAGAGTGGCGGGAGTGATTTGTGATAGAAAGGTATCTGCAAGAGTGAAAGTTTATAGGACTGTGGTGAGACCTGCTATGTTGTATAATTTAGAGACAGTGGCATTGACTAAAAGACAGGAGGTGGAGCTGAAGGTAGCAGAGTTGAAAATGCGAGAGTGAAGAGGATGGACAAGATTAGAAATGAGTTTATTAGAGAGAAATTACCTCTTGCTTTAAGCCGTAGTCTTAGGACTAGCACATTAAACAGCTGAACATAACTAATTATCACTATTTATGTTCTAATTATGTTCACCATTTATATATATATATATATATATATATATATATATATATATATATATATATATATATAGGCATTCAAAGTATGCTTCCATTTATTTAATGTGCGTGTGTGTGTGTATATTTCTGTTTTACTTTATATAAAAATGCAGTTTGCTTCCAAACAAATTTCACCCTGATTTTAAACTACTGGTATATAACAGTGGGAATGGTTGACCATTCAGGCTGTCAGTGATCAGTCATTTGGTCTTTTATGATCCTCAATGCCAACATCCATCAAAATCTGATCTAATGAGATCTAGAGGTTTTATGGTTAAAGAATGTTTGGTGAATAGCATGTTTGGATGCTGCAATTCTCCCCTCTATCGCTGTCACTTACGTTTGTTAGCAATGGAGTAGCTGGCCATCGTATGCCCACGGGTGCCCTCATATCTGTACTACCTTCTGGCTCTCCCTCTTTTATACCTGTCCTAGCTAGTATTCTCAGAGTCTCAACTTGCTCACAATTGTATATTGTTCTTATATGCAGACCTAATAATCTGAGTTTCTTTTACTAACTTTCTCTACTATCAGGCTATTCCATCACAGTGTGGCAGCTTTAGTGTTTGTGAACAGAAAGACCTGTAAAGTGTGGTCAATGCATCATTGGCACCAACTACCTGCCACAGTTTTATCTATCTACTCTTAAAATACCAGCAATCCTAAACTGTCTGTTTCTGGACCTGTCAGAAATATCTCAATTCTTCATTATATATGTGCACGTTTGATCACATTGTACATTTAAAGCTGTAAAAAGGAAATTATTTAGCTGTATTATCTATAATCTGGTTCCTTGCCACCATCACCTATGGCCTGCTCAGAGTAGATTTTTTATTTATTGATTTTTAATTCATAGTTTATCCTGAATGTATTTATTTTTGTAAACCTAATGTCCATTGTCCATCAATGTTTAAAACACTGTAATTATATGCAGTGTTTGCATATGACCTGGCATCACTATTTTTTGAATTCCCACAGAGGCAAATCAGAATTTGTACAGTATTATAAAATAATCAGCAAATTACTAGCTGCAGCTGCAGTATTTTACTATTAATTTACATTAATTTACAGCCTGACAGGAAGGTGTTCCAATTACTTCCTGAGGAGATTGATTAAACCTGTCTCTTTAGATCTTAGCAACACAAATACATGTTGCAAGAATACACTAAAATGCTACAACTATTGACAGAAAGGTGTAATTATATTAAGAAATCTGGTAGACCTGAAATACACTGCAGTGTCAGTGATCCCCCTAATGCTGAGCATTGCATTCTGCAATGCATGCCCACATTTCCATGCTTGCATATGCCATGCGCTTCTGTTTGATTGATATTATGTTTCCCTCACAAATTTTAAGTGTTTACAGCTATTTTGAGTTGACCCTTTAATTAGTTTGTTCAATACCTTCTTGTGTTAATGTGTAAATAACATGTTCAGTAATTTACAAGGCTGTTTGTTTCTTGTTTTCATGTTTGAAGGTCTTCATCTTGTTTGGTTTCTGCATTATCGTTTCTGCATTATCGTTTTTTGCCTTGCCCAGTTATGTTTTTACCAATTTCCTGACCTTATCCTGCATTACATTTGTGATTCTGCCTATTTTGGATTTGTTTGCCATTAATATTAAACCTCCTTGCTGTGCAAAATTCAGCTAAACTGTTAGAAAGGGCTGGTAACTGCACCTAAATCTGGTTCTCATTGACAGAGATTTTGTCCTTTCCCTTAATGTTTTCTACATGTTTTACAACATAATAGTTAACACAAAAATGCAACTTACTGATAATTTGCTAGCGGCTTTTTATTCCAGTCAGAACTCCATGTCAAAGTACTTTCTACCTCAGATATTTACCAGATTTTAATTGAATTTAAAACAAGTATTTACTGTAGCTGTTTTAAGACCAACATTATAGGTTTTATCAGCCACTATATATTACTTCCATGAACTGTGCAACTGTGAAATAATCTGTGAAACTGAACTAATTAGCCAGCTAACTCACCATTTAACATAGTTAGTCTGAATTAAATTATACAGATTACATTTAAAGTTAAGATATTAAAATTATTTGACATAGATCTGCGATGAAGGACAGGACAGGGGCATTTCACAGGCCAATCAGATTTCAGATGGATCCACCAGTGCCTTAATTTGTCTTAAAAACCTGGAATTCCATTTCATTCTATTCCACTCCATTCCATTCATTTAGCTTAAGTTATTGTTCTATCCTGGTCAGGGTACAGGTGAGTCTAAAACCAGCATGTGTGTGGCAGGAGTATTTACCACACACACAGACACACACACACACACACACACACACACACACACACAAACAAGCTCTTTCACACCAAGTCAATTTAACAACTGCTACAAACTGTTTAGCATCCATCAGTAAATAGTTAATAACCTTAACTATGATGAGCTAGAATGAATAACATTACAAATGCTCGTCTGTCGCTTATTATGGCTTTACTTACTTATTATAGGCTACTTAGGTCTGTTGCTTTGTGCTTTTATTAAACTATAATCTCTTACTGATCAGGAGACTGATGTATTTTGTTTTAAAGAAACATGGATTAAATTTATATGTACATGGAATTAAATAGAGCTAGTAATTGCACTTATAGGAGCCCTGTCTAGGTGGAGATATTGCAGTTATTTGTAATAATAATCTAGACATCACACAACAACCTGCGGAAAACTGAAGTTTTTATACTAAAACCACAAAAGTAAGTGAGAATTATTTAAAGATCTCAAGGGCTACATTTTGAAATTTTTCACGAATTTGTGTATTTCTTTTGAACAGAAAGTCGAGCTTGTATCATGGCCATCATCCTGAAGATGCCTACCAAGTGTGTTATTTGTAAGTGTGTTATTATCAGTGTTATTTTGTGTCGTCTCATTGCTGAGATACAGTTCCACTGTTAGAAACTTTGAAATTGGCTGTACATGTGGAAATATATTGATGCTATATCGTAAACATGACTAATGCTTGGTGTGGATTTATTGTCAGTGATGCTACACATCTCTCTCTGAATACAGACTGTTCCTCAACTCATGTTCACTTCTGAGGCTGCATGCTTAGGGCTATAACATCTTTCTTGTTTGATGTACTGTATGTTCAATTCAATTCAATTAATTTTTATTTGTATAGCGCTTTTAACAATGAACATTGTCTCAAAGCAGCTTTACACAGATAATGTGGTGATTAAAAGTAAATATGTTCTTTGTAAGTAAGTTTGTCCCTGATGAGCAACTGTGGCAAGGAAAAACTCCCCGAGATGGCATAAGGAAGAAACCTTTAGAGGAACCAGACTCAAGAGGAACCCATCCTCATCTGGGTTGCTCCGAATGTCCATTTGAAGAGATATATATATACCAATGGGCATATAATGCAGCCACCCAGGGGTGCCTTTAGGTAACCAGAAGCCTTACAGCAGGTTACAGCTTTACAGTGTACACCTCCCCACCCTACCCTCACTATCCTCCATATTCACTACTTTGGCCATTAGTCAACACATACACATTTCATTTTGTGCTCAAGTATGAATAACTCTAAATGTCTCCTCTGTGCTTTTTTTGCTTAGAAGTCCTTTATAAACTCAGTAAAATTTTTGGAAAATGTTGCTCTCAAGAGACATTAGCTGACAGAGATGACAATGGCCCATAACAAATTGCAACCTGTTTTTATTCATTTATTTACCAAGACCAGTTTTGAGAACGACCGCTCACTGACTGTTCTTTCAGTGGTGTTGGTTTCATTATGGATAATTGATTTTCCATTTCCAAATCTCTGCAGTATTTATTTTGTAAATGCAACTCTTCTGAGGTCAAGGAGAGGATGAAATCCAAACTGCTGGTTTATAGTGTCATAGGTACTGAATCTGCAGTCCAGCTCTGCTACCAGTCTGTCAATCATCAGTATGAAAACACTAAATGAAAACAGATCATGGCCTGACAATTGGTGTGAATTCTTCTTATTTTTAGCTTTCTCTGGTGTTAAGACTCTGACTTGTAAAACGCAGACACTGTTGGAGACATTTGTTTTGCTGTTGCATCAAAATGGAGCTCTACGACAAAATCCCTTACCAATCATAACAAATCTACAAAAACACACAAATCAAGATAGTACAAATACAAATCAATAGTCTGGAGAGTTGGGCATGTTTATCATTTCCATCATTTTCACTATATAGCATGCAGTCACAGCAGGCTGGTTGATGAAAGATTGCATCCATCAACCAATCAAGGAATTTATATTTTGCTTACAGATGCTTCTAATACTTACACTGAGTTGAAGAAAAAAATGTAACAATTTAAAAAATAAAGGCCAGTATAAATAAAATGCAATATTGCAATTGTCCAAAATCACTGGTAGCAGTAATATAATGCACTATACCACAACAACTGGATGAAAATGATGTGTCCATATTAACTGTTCATAATGAAAATTACAAAAAAAAACAACAACAGTTTTTGTGCATAGTTATATAACACAGATGATTTTATAGTGCCTACAAAATGGGACAAGTTCAAAGAGGTTATAGCTTGAATGTTTGTGGTCTGTAATTATTTTTCTGTTCAATTTCTGATTTGAAGAGTGAACAGGGGTGCACCAACAATGCTCTTAGTGGTCTGTTGACGCACTCTGTATTCTGATTTGGGAAGACTTCAGTTTGCCAGGGCACCCCTGTGTTGTAGCCCTGCACCAAAGCAATCAGGGATCTTACTCTTGCTATTTCCTGGTCCTGAAAAAGGACGGTTCTCTTTGTCCTATTCTGGATTTTAGAATGTTGAACAAACATTTGAGGAAATACAATTTTAGAATGCTATCACACGGCTCTCTTGTATGTTCAATACGTCCAAGGACTTTCTGTCTGTGTGCGGTGGCAGGGCTTGCGCCGCTGAGAACAGTGGGTATCAAGATCCTGGCATACATAGACGATTTAATGATTATAGCCAATTCAAAAGAGAAAGTAATTCAAAACACTACCCGTGTGCTCGCACACATCACAGCGCTCGCTTTCAGAGTCAATGTGGCAGCCCTGTGGCACATAAGTGTTGAGTGTGATGGTGTTGGAGCAGATAGAGCCAGATCGAACCTGCTGGGGTCTGTTGGTCAGAAAGTCCAAGATCCAGTTGCAGGTGGAGGTGTTAATGCCCAGATCTACAAGTTTGGCTGTTAACTTGGATGGAATGATGGTATTAAATGCTAAGCTGAAGTCAACAAATAGCATACGTACGTAAGTGTTCTTATTGTCCAGGTGTGTGAGCACAGAGTGCAGTGCCATGGAAACTGCATCTTCTGTGCTTCTATTGCTTCGGTAGGCAAACAGGTGAGAGTCTAATGTGGTTGGCAAAGAGTCCTTTACAGATGTGTTCAAAATTATTCAACCCCCAATGCTGTAAATGGTTTTAGGGAATTTAGTGTACATTTGTAATTGTATTCAGAATGAAATCCTACAAGGACTTCTTAAAGAACCATATGCAACTAAAATGACATCAATTAGTTTTGTAATACAGTAGTAAATGTTTCTTTTGTGAATTCTTCATTGACATAATTATTCAACCCCTTAAAGACTACCACTCTGAAGAACAGAGGTTCAATTAAGTGTTTTCAATCAGGTATTGAAAACACCTGTGGATATCAGGGAGCAGCAATAAAGCCTAATAAGCACCAATTAGGCAGCTTTAAAATGACTGTGATACTCAGCTCCTTCTAGACATTTACTGGTGTGGTTACAAACATGGTGCGGTCAAGAGAATGGTCCAGGAAGACAAGAGAACAGGTGATTACTCTTCACAGGAAGGGCAATGGCTATAAGAAGATTGCAAAGATGTTAAACATACCAAGAGACACCATAGGAAGCATCATTCGCAAATTCAAGGCAAAGGGCACTGTTGAAACGCTACCTGGTCGTGGCAGAAAGAAGATGCTGACTTCGACTGCTGTGCGCTACCTGAAGCGTAGAGTGGAGAAAAGTCCCGTGTGACTGCTGAGGAACTGAGAAAAGATTTGTCAGATGTGGGTACTGAAGTTTCTGCTCAGACAATACGGCGCACCCTGCGTAATGAAGGCCTCCATGCCAGAACTCCCAGGCGCACCTTGCTGTCCCCAAAGAATAAGAAGAGTCGACTGCAGTATGCCAAAAGTCATGTGGACAAACCACAGAAGTTTTGGGATAGTGTTCTGTGGACTGATGAAACAAAATTAGAACTGTTTGGGCCCATGGATCAACGCTATGTTTGGAGGAGGAAGAACAAGGCCTATGAAGAAAAGAACACCTTGCCTACTGTGAAGCATGGCGGGGGGTCAATCATGCTTTGGGGCTGTTTTGCTTCTGCAGGTACTGGGAAGCTTCAGCGTGTGCAAGGTACCATGAATTCTCTTCAGTACCAGGAGATATTGGATGACAATGTGATGCAGTCCGTCACAAACCTGAGGCTTGGAAGGCGTTGGACCTTTCAACAGGACAATGATCCCAAGCATACCTCCAAGTCCACTAGAGCATGGTTGCAGATTAAAGGCTGGAACATTTTGAAGTGGCCATCGCAGTCACCAGACTTAAATCCGATTGAGAACCTCTGGTGGGACTTAAAGAAAGCAGTTGCAGTGCGCAAGCCTAAGAATGTGACTGAACTGGAGGCTTTTGCCCATGATGAATGGGCGAAGATACCCGTAGATCGCTGCAAGACACTTGTGTCAAGCTTTGCTTCACGTTTAAAAGCTGTTATTACTGTAAAAGGATGTTGTACTAAGTACTAAGATTGAATGTCACTTGGGGGTTGAATAAAACTGATAATGATGTGAGCTCAGAAAAGACATTTGTGGTTATTTCATTATAAATGTTATGTTATATTTGTCTGACCTACACGTGCCTCTTTGATTTAATTGTAAGCAGGATGACTGAATGATCATAATCAATGTCAAACCGACCAAAACAATCAATTTCAGTGGGGGTTGAATAATTTTGAACACAACTGTAGGTGTGCCAGGACCAGCCGCTCAAAGCACTACATGACAATGGGTGTCAGTGCTACAGGGCGGTAATCATTCAGGCACGTTGGGTTGGAGTGTTTTGGCACTGGCACAATGGAGGTGCATTTAAGGCAAGTGGGAACAGCTGCTTGGGCAAGAGACAGGTTGAAGATGTCGGTAAAAACCCCAGCGAGCTGCACAGCACATGCCCTAAATACGCGTCCAGGGATGTTGTCTGGTCCAGTGGTTGTGTGCGCTGATCCGGCTCAGTGCATTGCAGACATCTGTGGAGGAAAGTTTGATTGGAGAGTGATCAGCCGAGAGTTTGAGCTTGGTGGCAGTTTCTTTGTTGTCTCTCTCAAAGCGTCACCCGACCTGAAGGCAGTAGTGCGTGCCTTCAGTAGTAGACTCCTGAGTGTTGTTTTGTTCATCTTCATTAAAGAGAACAGTTACACACACAGATATGTGCTGGTGAACACAGAGAGGATTTGAGCAGCTTGGGCAGGAGCAGTGTGTCGGGGAGAAAACATGGAAACTGTGCAGCAAAACACAGAGTCGTACTTTGACTTGAGCGTGTCTCTACACTGGAGTTCAATCAGCTCCATTTGGAGGTTGGTTGGTGCGCTTCCCACGTCAACCGCAAACGGATTACTGAGCAGTTCAAATCTGCATTTCTGTCCTTCAAAGTCGGTAAATCTCCGGGTAAATTCAGCGCTAAGTAGGCAGAGTTTTTCAGCAGTCTTGACTGACGCACCAACGCACTAACAAAGCATTCTGGGATTTGTAGTATTAGCGGTGTATGCTCTATATACTGGCGGGCCAGCTCTAATACACATTTGATATGATCTCGCGGGCCAAATATAATTACACCTACACAATTACGGGCCTGAGTTTGACACCCCTGTATTACAGGATATAATGCAGTAGCATGGTGAATACATCCTCCACTGCCCAGTTAGCTGGGTAGGTGAACAGGCACCCAAGGACATGATTACAAATGGTAAGGAGGTCTGTAGTCATTTATCTCTGTATTATCTTTTTTGTAACAGTGACAAAGGTGGCAAAAGTACACACCTCCTTCACCTAAGTAGAAGTACAGATACTCATTTTTAAAATACTCTGGTAAAAGTTGAAGTACTGACTACACTTTTTTACTCAAGTAAAAGTGTTGGGCTCTGACATATAATGCAACTCCACATCATATAAATATTAGGGCTGTCAATCAATTAAAATATCTAACCGTGATTTAAAACAGTTTCTTTAAAAATAGACATATCTATTCATATATACACTGCTCAAAAAAATTAAAGGGAACACTTAAACAACACATCCTAGATCTGAATGAATGAAATATTCTTATTATATACTTTGTTCTTTACATAGTTGAATGTGCTGGCAACAAAATCACACAAAAATGATCAATGAAAATGTATTAACCCATGGAGGTCTGGACTTGGAGTCACACTCAAAACTGAAGTGGAAAAACACACTACAGGCTGATCGAACTTTGATGTAATGTCCTTAAAACAAGTCAAAATGAGGCTCAGTAGTGTGTGTGGCTTCCACGTGCCTGTATGACCTCCATACAACGCCTCCTGCTCGTGATGAGGTGGCGGATGGTCTCCTGAGGCATCTCCTCCCAGACTTGGACTAAAGCATCTGCCAACTGCTGGACAGTCTGTGGTGCATGGTGCATCAGGTTGTTTGGTGGATGGAGCGAGACATAATGTCCCAGATTTGCTCAATTGTATTCAGGTCTGGGGAACGGGTGGGCCAGTCCATAGCATCAATGCCTTCATCTTGCAGGAACTGCTGACACACTCCAGCCAACCGCACTGGCATATGGTCTCACACGGGGTCTGTGGATCTCATCTCAGTACCTAATGGCAGTCAGGCTACCTCTGGTGAGCACATGGAGGGCTGTGTGGCCCTCCAATTAAATGCCACCCCACACCATTACTGACTCACTGACAAACCGGTCATGCTGGAGGATGTTGCAGGCAGCAGAACATTCTCCACGGCATCTCCAGACTCTGTCACCTCTGTCACATGTGCTCAGTGTGAACCTGCTTTCATCTGTAAAGAGTACAGGGTGCCAGTGGCAAATTTGAGAATCTTGGTGTTCTCTGGCAAATGCCAAACGTCCTGCACGGTGTTGGGCTGTAAGCACAACCCCCACCCATGGACGTCAGGCCCTCATACCACCCTAATGAAGTCTGTTTCTAACCATTTGAGCAGACACTTGCACATTTGTGGCCTGCTGGAGGCCTCCTCCACGTCTCCTAATGTACCGGCCTGTCTCCTAGTAGCACCTCCATGCTCTGGACACTACAAATGAGCTGCACTACCTGATCCACTTGTGTTGGTTGTAGACTCCGTCTCATGCTACCTCTAGAGTGTAAGCACCACCAGCATTCAAAAGTGACCAAAATATCAACCTGAAATTGTAGGAACTGAGAAGTGGTCTGTGGTCACCACCTGCAGAACCACTCCTTTATTGGGGGTGTCTTGCTAATTGCCTATAATTTCCACCTGTTGTCTATTCCATTTCCACAACAGCATGTGAAATTGATTGTCAATCAGTGTTGCTTCCTAAGTGGGCAGTGTAATTTTACAGAAGGGTGATTGACTTGGAGTTACATTGTGTTGTTTAAGTGTTCCCTTTATTTTTTTGAGCAGTGTAGATTATGTCTGTGAGGCCAGTATTCACTGAGATTCAGGTTGTTTAAATTTATGTGTCTGTAAAGAAAGATAACAAAGGTGGCAGAACATAACAGCATTTTGTTGTTATTATGAGTTTATAAAAATAAAAATAGTCTCTTTACAAATTCAAATTATGTATTGCTCTTATCTGTATGATCAAAAGAGACAGAGTAATTTAAGGTTATTTTGATGTTATGAGTAATAAAATACCACAAAACATGCTGTGTTTGTTGAACCCAGAGGGTTAATTGAGTGCATCATGTCGGATTTTAGTGCTTGATTTGAGACTTGCTGCATCAGTGAAACAAATGTTTTTTTGTTGTACTGTCTACTTCTTTTGGCCCATTAGGGGTCACCACAGAGGATCATCTGTCTCCATACTACTCTGTCCTCTACACCTGCATGTTTCAAACCAACTACCTGCATGTCTTCCCTCACCACATCCATGTACTTCCTCTTTGGCATTTCTTTTTTTCACCTCTCTGGTGGCTCCATCCTCACCATTCTCTTACCATGTCCCTCCTCTGCACATGTCCAAACCATCTTAATCGGCTCTCTCTCACTTTGTCCCCAAAACGTCCTAAATGCATGGTCCCTCTGATAAACTTGTTTCTAATCCTGTACATCCTCGTCACTCCCAATGAAAATCTCAGCATCTTTAACACTGCCACCTCCAGCTACACCTCCTGTCTTTTACTCAATGCCACTGTCTCTAAACCATACAAAAAAGCAGATAACCTTTTATTACAAACCCACTCCACCCTGACTACCCTTACATACTTCTCTGCCACACCTGACTTCCTCATACAATACCATAACTCCTCTCTTGGCACCCTGTTGTACACTTTCTCTAAATCCACCAACACACAATTCAACTCCTCCATCAACATTGCACATTGCAAAGCAAATAATGCGACTGTGGTGCCCTTCCCTGGCATCAAACCATTTTGTTGCTCACGGATGGTCACCTTTTCCCTCAGCCTGGCTTCCACTAATGTTTCCTATAACTTCATGGTGTGACTGATCAACTGAATTCCCCTGTAGTTACTGCAGATCTGCACATCTCCATTTTTCTTAAAGATCGGTACCAGCACACTCCTTCTCCATTTCTCAGTTATCCTCTCACCCTCTAATGTCTTGTTAATCAATCTGGTTACAGTCTCCACTGCCATCTCTCCTAAACATCTCCATCTACCATTCTACTGGTATTTCACTTGGTCCAACCGACTTTCCACTTTTTAACCTCCTAATCGTTGCTCTCGCTTCCTTCTTACTAATCCCATCCACTTCATGCTTAACCATCTCCACATCATCCAACCTTCTCTCTCTCTCTCTCTCTCTCTCTCTCTCTCTCTCTCTCTCTCTCTCTCTCATTTTCCTTATTCATCAGCTGCTCAAAATACTCCCTCCAGCTCCTCAACACACTCTCCTTACTAGTCATTACATTTACTGCTGCCACATCTCATTGTACTTCTGCCTACCTTTATCATCTCTCTTCCGATCCCAATTATGTTTTGCCAACCTCTTTCTCCTAATGCTTTCCTGCACTTCCTCATTCCACCATCACGTCTCTTTGTCTTCCTTCTCTTTCCAGATGTCACACCAAATACCTTTTTAGCTGTCTACCTATTCACTTCTGCTGTAGTTGCCCAATCATCAAGCACCTCTTCAGCACCACCGAGCTGCTGTCTGACCTCTTCCATGAATCTCACACTACAGTCTTCCTCCTTCAGATTCCACTATCTTTTTCCATCTTAATCCTTTTTTCAGTCCCCACTCTCCTCCTCTTCTTCTTCACCTTTAAAAGCCATCCTACAGACCATTATCCGATGCTGTCTAGCTACACTGTCCCCTGCCAACACATTACAGTCTCCAATCTCCTTCAGGTGGCATCTGCTACATAGAACATAATCCACCTGTGTGCACCATTTCTCCACTTTTTTGTCACCCTGTGCTCCTCCTTCTTCTTAAAATACGTATTCACCACTGCTATTTCCATCCTTTTAGCAAAATCTACCACTATCTGCCCTTCCACATTCTTCTCCTTAAGGTCATACATACCCATCACCTCTATTCCCTTCACCTACATGCCCATTAAAGTCTGCCATAATCACAAATTTTTCTTAACTCAAATCTTTTTCTTTCTCCTTCATCTCACAGCCCACTTGTGGATCATAGGCACTGATGACATTTAAGATCACCCCTTCAACTTCAAGCTTCATGTTCATCACTCAGTCAGAACCTTCACTACACTTTTACTGTACTTTTCCTTCAGGATCACCCCTACACCATTTCTCTTTCCATCTTTTGCCAAAGAAACTGCGAGACTTAAATGGAAAGGTACTATTAAGGATGGGGTAAATTACTCAAAAACATAGACACTGAATTTGGGAGGTGTTGAGAAATTTAGCTAGTTTGGTTTATAATATAATGATAATATATATATAAATATAATAATATATAATATAAAATAAAAATAACAGCAATAATAGTAGAAAAGTTGGGTTTAATAGGGTTGGTGAGTGCAGGTACATCATGCGACATATTTTCAGCGAGCCAGCCCGGAGTTTGTTGGGTCAGCAGGCCGAAACCTGAACTGGGACCGTTCACCTACGGACTGCAGACGCCGTGGCATAATAATAAAAAGGTAAGCAGACACCTGTTTATTCGAAGTCTGTATTTAGTTTGTCTGTGGTCTGTGGGCAAGGACTGGCCCCAGGGAGGTGTGGAGGCAGCTGGCCTTTAATTAATAGAACTGTCAGGAATCCACCTGCCACTCCTCCTTCAGAGGCTGTCATTGCCTCCGCGTGCTCCCAAGTTCGCAGCGCAAATCATGCACAGCTGAAGCGCGTTACTCACTCACTCCCGGCTCCCATATAAACCGCTCACTCACCCACACTCACTGTCCGTTATTATATGTTCATGCGTGGTCGTGTAGGTTCATGGTGGTGTGTGGTCATGTGTATGCTGCTCCCGCTACATACCTTCTTCTCCCGGACTCCTTGCTCACTCCACCGCTGCGTTTACCTTCCCCAGCGCACCCTCGGACTACCAACGCTTCTCCGTCGCTTCCTCCGCGCCGCGCTTCCTCCATAACGCACCGTGGATGTTATTATTGGACTGCTGTTTGCCGGATTATCCCGATCTATGCAGGTGCTTTTGTGTTGGCTCTGCCTGTTATTTGAATAAAGTTTCTGTTTGCCGTTACTCCGGCTTCCGCCTCCGTGCCTCGCCTAACAGAATAACGGACCCCTGAAAAGGAATATACGGACAAAAAAAAAAAAAAAAAGAAAAAAAAAAAGGACATGATCGGATTAACGCCGTGGTCCCGGCGCGAGCCGAGCCTCGGAGGTCGGGTTCGCGCAGCCGCTTCTTGGGCACGCTCGGCAGCACCATGCCCCCTCAATGACGTCACGGGACTCCCGGCTCGCTTCTCCGGCAACAGAGCTGAATGGAGGGATTTTTTACGGAGCGTGGATCGATACGTGGAGTTGAACCCAGCCAGTTATCCCACAGAAGAAGCGAAAATCGCGCTCCACATGTCTCTGCTGACTGAGGAATCTCTCTCCCTTGCCAGAGAACTGTGGAGCACGACTGAGGGCAAAGTCAGCTCATGCGCCCGGTTCCTCCAACTTCTCACCAGGGGACTCGGGATAACCACGGCTGATCTCCATCTCCTCTCCCCCTCTTCCGAGAACGCCGTTCCTCATCAGAGTTTCCAGGAGCTCTCCATCCTGCTCCAAAACCTTCGGGTTGGTTCAGCTCGGGTCCAGGTCTCCAAAGAGAGCTCCGTTCCGCTCCAGGGTCCTAAAGAGAGCTCCGTTCCACTCTAGGGTCCTAAAGAGAGCGCCGTTCTGCTCCAGGGTCCTGAAGAGAGCTCCGTTCCGCTCCAGGGTCCTGAAGAGAGCTCCGTTCCGTCCCAGGACCTCAGTGAGAGCTCCGTTCCATCCCAGGACCTCCGTGAGAGCTCCGTTCCGTCCCAGGACCTCAGTGAGAGCTCCTCTCTGTCCCTGAGTGACCCAGTGAGCTCCTCTCTGTCCCTGAGTGAGCCCGTGAGCTCCTCTCTGTCCCTGAGCGAGCCCGTGAGCTCCTCTCTGTCCCTGAGCGACCCCGTGAGCTCCTCTCTGTCTCTGAGAGTCCCCGTGAGCTCGGTTCCACTCCAGAGAGTCCCCGAGAGCTCGGTTCCGCTCCAGAGAGTCCCCGAGAGCTCGGTTCCGCTCCAGAGAGTCCCTGAGAGCTCGCTTCCGCTCCAGAGTCCTGAAAGGAGCTCGGCTTCGTCCCAGGATCTCCCGGAGAGCTCCTCTCGCTCCTGGGTCCCCAGGCGAGCTCCTCCCTGCTCCAGGGTCCCCAGGCGAGCTCCTCTCCGCTCCAGGGTCCCCAGGCGGCTTCCTCTCCGCTCCTAGGCTTCCAGGCGGCTTCCTCTCCGCTCCTAGGCTTCCAGGAGAGCTCCTCTTAGCTCCTGGTTCCTGAGGAAAGCTCGGCTTCGCTCCCGATTCCCGAGGAGAGCTCGGTTCCATCCCAGGACTCCCGGGAAAGTTCAGCTCCGTTCCAGGGTCCCAAGGAGAGCCCGGTTCTGCGCCAACGCATCCCCGAGAACACCTCTTCGTCCAATGGGATCCAATGGGCACACAACTCACCTCCTAGATTGCGAAAGGGACGTTGAACCCCTGCCCCTGGCTTCATCCAAAGGTGACGGCTCGCCCCACAGTCTCCCAGAAGGTGGCGGCTCGCCCCACGACCACTCAGAAGGCGAAGCTGCGTCACAGACCTCCCCAGAGCACTCACCTCAGCTCCGGGACTGCGAAAGGGATGTTGAACCGCTGCCCCTGGCTTCATCCGAAGGCGACGGCTCGCCTCAGGACCCATCTCACGGCGACATCCTGCCTCCAAGCTCCCTGGATGGTGACAAGTCGCCCCTGAGCTCCCTGGAGGGTGACGTCGCACCAACGAACTCTGGCGAGGTCACCACTCAACCTCTGTACACGGTCAGGGGCATCGCTCCATCTCCAGGCTCCATCCAGAGGGTTGTCTCTCCACTCCAGGTCCCCGTGGGTGGTGAGGTCCCGTTCCAGACCTTCCCGGGTAACGTCGATCCATTCCAGGTTGCCGCCAGGGACGTCACGCCTTTTCAGGTCTCCAGGGTGACCGCCTCTCAGCTCCAGACCACCGCAGGGGAAGTCGCTCAGCTGCCAGTTTCCGCTGAGGGCGTGGCTCCATTCCCAGTCTCCGCTGAGGGCAGCACTCCACCTGCCACGCCTCCTTCAGTTATTATTGGACTGCCGTTTGCCGGATTATCCCGATCTACGCGGGTGCTTTTGTGTTGGCTCTGCCTGTTTTTTGAATAAAGTTTCTGTTTGCCGTTACTCCGGCTTCCGCCTCCGTGCCTCGCCTAACAAGAACTCTAAAATAGTGGCTTGTCGATGAATTAGAGGAAGCGAAGCTTTGTACCATTCTGTTGGTAAAACAGCAGAACTTCCTATATGGTCTAATAGTGCATGATACTTAAGATTACTACCTCGGTGATCCAGATTCAAGGCCGAGTTTTTTCTTTTTTTCCCATGTGGTCTAAATAGCGCATGATACCTATTGGTTTAATCGGGTGATCCGGGTTCGAGTCCTGGTGTGCGAATGGTGCACGTGTGTATGTGAGTGTAAAAGGAATTCTCAGGGTGACTGTTATTTAGGTGTGCGAGGAGCATGATTGAATGCAACTACTGCACAGCTAAATAGGTCCGACCTGGCGAGTGTAAGGTTCCAGATAAAGATGATGATGAAATGATGACATGAAGAAGATGATGAAGTGATTTTTGTCTCTAGATATCGCTGTTTTGATTAGCAAAATAGGTCCGCATGGTAGAGACAGGGGGCGCCCCAATAGGATGTTATTTTATTGATGTTTATTGTTGTATGTCATTGTGTGAGGAGCAGGAGTGGAGTAGAGGAGATAATATAGTGAAGTAGATTTTTGAACTAAGAGATATGAGGACATTGTTCTGGGTTAATTAAAATTTGTATAGTGTAGTGAGTGAATTAGGTAAGTAAATACACACACATATCATTCATAAATATACATGTATATGTGTATATGCATGTAAGATTGTGATATGTCAACTAAATATAAATCAGTTTGATCTGGGAATATATGCACATTAGATATAAATTGGGTTATATTGCATATCAGTTATGAACATACATTTAGAGTAACTAAACAATAAAAGTGTCAGGAATATGAATGTCAGATTTAGAGACAGAAACTAGAGGCATAAAAAACACATTTTGAGGACAATAAATCGAATAATAATAATAATAATAAAAATTAAAATATATAACGATAGAAAAAGAGTGGAAATGTGGCCTGTGGGTTACTTACTTAAAAAATGAAGATTGTAAGAATGACCAAATAGTTTAACAGCTGAAAGCCAGAGAATATCCATTTACATTTATTGCTTGTCTAAAAACAAGAATATAAATACTAATACAATGAATGGTTTTTAGTTCTAATATATTTATTTTATAAGCCCCTGTTACAATATTATTACATTATCATAAAAGGTTAAGTATGTTGAGATTCTAGGAAGCAATTTGATTTGATAAAATAATCATTGGAAAAAAAGAAAATGGCAGGTTGCAAAGGAGGGAGTATGGTGAGAAGTTTAGCTAGTTTGGTTTATAATATAATAATAATAAATATAAATATAATATATAACATACATTAATTATAACAGCAATAATAGTAGAAAAGTTGGGTTTAATAGGGTTGGTGAGTGCAGGTACATCATGCACTGTGCAAAATTCAGTCAGAAGTCATGTATGGAGCTGCCTATGTGGTTAAACACCGTGGCTATGCAGAGAAAACAGAGAAACCACATGACATCTTGACTCATCTTGCATAATATGGTGCATAAAATTCACCCATGTAATTTAGCTTAGGTCAGCTTGAGCTATCAGTAGTAAAACCTGGTAATATATAATATCATTTAGCAATATGCTTCATATATATATATATATATATATATATATATATATATATATATATATATATATATATATATATATATATATATATATGATGATGAGAATATATATATATATATATATATATATATATATATATATATATATATATATATAAATTGGGTTATATTGCATATCAGTTATGAACATACATTTAGAGTAACTAAACAATAAAAGTGTCAGGAATATGAATGTCAGATTTAGAGACAGAAACTAGAGGCATAAAAACACATTTTGAGGACAATAAATCGAATAATAATAATAAAAATTAAAATATATATATATATATATATATATATATATATAAATTGGGTTATAAATTGGATGTCTTAAAATGTGCAAATACTATATATATATATATATATATATATATATATATATATATATATATATATATATATATATATATATATATATATATAGTATTTGCACATTTTAAGACATCCTTAATGTGATCTTCCAACAAACAGAAATATTTGAGACTCACTAGCAGCTGGAATCAAATTCCTTGTGTGTGTCAACACACTTGGCCAATAAACCTGATTCTGGTTCTGATTTCCAAATGAGTCATGGTTCAACATACGTTTCACTTGCAAAAGGCTTGATTAAAAACTGTCCACCTGTTCATATTACACCAGAATCAAATTTTAGGCCTCAGAAACCAGAAGTCATTGCTGGTATTACTCTAATATTTGAATCGCTGTTAAAGGCAGGAATAATAGTTCTCTGTAGCTCTTCGCAGGTGCACACTCCCATTTTTCCAGTAAAAAAAATATCTGCTTAACTCGGATAAGACGGAAGTACCTTTACTAGGACCACATGAAGCTTAAGGAAAACTTTCCGGTTATGTAGCATCTCTGGATGGTGTTTCTGTTTCAGTGTGTACTTTCTCTTATAAAGCCCCACAGTTATGGAACCACATTCTAATCAGTGTTCAGGACTCAGACACAGTCATAGTGTTCAAGTCAAGAATTTTTTTATAAATATATTTTTCTTTGGTGAAGGAGCAGATCTGGAAAAATCATGGATATAGAGTGTACGATGAACTGGATATTTGTATGCTGTCGTTCCCTCACTCTCACACGTTCACTCAGGTTTGTTGACGGGGTGTGGTGGGTTGTCTCTTATCCCAGAGATCCCTCATGTCTGTGTTACCTTCTGGCTCTCCCTCTTAGTTATGCTCATCAGGGACAAACTTACACATATCGTACATATACTTAGAACAATCTTAATCATTCTTTATCACCACATTATCTGTGTAAAGCTGCTTTGAGACCATGTTCATTGTTAAAAGCGCTATACAAATAAAAATTTATTGAATTAAATTGAATACCCACTGCTCAACAAAGACCTGCTTGGCTAGACTGCTCCCACAAAAGTGATACTATAGCACATGTCTGAAAAGTTGAAAGATGGCTTTAACTAACTGAAGAGTGCCGATGCTGACCACGTCCACTAACAAGAGCATGTGACAATCAGAAATGACCATGAAACAATGGACAAAGTTAACATAGTCTGACCATGTTTTTTAATCATGAGGATGGCCAGGTGGTGTGCATGTGTGTGACTACCCTAGGAAAAGATGACACCAGGAGCAACTTTGTATGTGCATGCATGTATCTGTGTGTGTGTGTGTGTGTGTGTGTGTGTGTGTGTGTGTGTGTGTGTGTGTGTATGTGTGTGTGTGTGTGTCTGTGTGTCTGTGTGTGTGTGTGTGTGTGATCAGAACGTGTTACTGGTTGTGCAGCTTGTGGGTGCCCATTATAATTAAATTGCTCTTAAAACTTTCCCTTTGAAGCAAATTAATTAAGATGTTATTATTTAGTCATTGAGGGGTCAATGAGCTTCACTGGTAACAATGGCAACATCCACCATCATTAGCTAAACTCAGTTATTTTGTAAATTTTGGTTATTTACTGTGTGGAAGATTAATGAGCTCTTATTGCCCAGATGCTAATTAGCTTTAAAAACATAACACTATCCATCACTCTTGTGATTGTACCAGACACACACACACACACACACACACACACACACACACACACACACACACACACACACAAACAACCACAGATACACAAAAGAGCAAATTCTGCAGGTAAACAAACATGACATCACAAAAACTTGCTTCTGAATTCTAACGCTCTATATTCATTAAACCATTTCCAGCATCTGTATTAAGTATGGTTTACCTGATTCTAATTTTAACCCTTACTAGGTCTACTGTACTGTGTTTGAAATGTTTAGCCTTTTAAATAATTAGAATTTTAATTCCTTTTGAAATTACATTTTTGACTGAGTCATATTTTTTATGTATAAGATCCACAGTGTACCTTGATCATTTGTTATCACCATGTTCAACTGCCATGGCAACATAGTGTGTAAGGGGTGCAAAGGCCACTTGGTTCAGACCATATGGAAACCTGTTAATGACTAAATTAAAATATATTTTATAAAGGTCTACCATTAATATTTAACTACATTTGGATAATAATACTCATCCCAAGATATATATATAGTGTGCACTAAAATGAAAAATAAAAAAGATGCGTAATGCAAAACAGGGAGCAAGACAAAATAAAATTAAATCTCGAGAACACAAAAGGCTGTAAAATAGTAAGCAGAAAATGTTTGAAAAAGTTTACAGTACCTGGCTCAAATGCCACCACACTAGTGAGCATTAAAATTATCATAAGGAAACCAATTTTAATGTAGGTAAAGTTAGGCCTAAGATTATCCACTAATGCAACTCATCATGCTAACACCACATCTCTACAGGTCCTGACTATGCGTACTCTCTTCTTTTTGTTTTTGTTAAGACATTTGGGACTCCAAAGCGTGTTATGTTCAAATCATATGTAAATTGGATGGAAATGTAGACATGAGAACAAGTATTACAAAAACAGATGGTTGAAATAACTAGTTGAGGATGCTATGATAAAACTCAGTACAGTGTAGTGTAGCAAAAAATAGCAAAACAAACTTCTTTCATGTTGTCATTATGGGGTATTCATTGTAGAATTTTAAGGAGAATAATTAATTTAATTCATTTTGGAATAAGGCTGTAAAAAAACAATATGTGGAAAAAGTGAAGCATTGTTAATACTTTCCACATGCACAGCACGTTAATATTTATCAGGCTTTTAACTCTATGGAGAGGGGCACTACCGAGAAAATGAGGGGTATGTGGCAAATACAAAAATGTAATATATAAAGTTATATAATAATGCAATATAAATTAATAATATAATAAAAATTACAGTTGTAATGCTGTGATCATGTTATCTGGAATAAACATGACATTCTTGACATTCACAGATTCTTATACAATGTTGCTAAGTTGTTTTGACTTTATGTAAAGTTTAACTTTGTGTGAAGTTCCTCCAGAGATAATACATATTGATAAATTAATGGAGAGGTAATCATATCTGGAAAGGGCTGATGTAGGTATAGACACAAAAATATAAATTATATGTTTAATATGCATTAAATATTATACATATGTATGTCTATATATTATATACAGTATATACAGTATATATATATATATATATATATATATATATATATATATATATATATATATATATATATATATATATATATATATATATATACAGTACAGACCAAAAGTTTGGACACAACTTCTCATTCAAAGAGTTTTCTTTATTTTCATGACTATGAAAATTGTAGATTCATACTGAAGGCATCAAAACTATGAATTAACACATGTGGAATTATATACATAACAAAAAAGTGTGAAACAACTGAAAATATGTCATATTCTAGGTTAGAATATGTAGCCACCTTTTGCTTTGATTTGCACACTCTTGGCATTCTCTTGATGAGCTTCAAGAGGTAGTCACCTGAAATGGTCTTCCAACAGTCTTGAAGGAGTTCCCAGAGATGCTTAGCACTTGTTGGCCCTTTTGCCTTCACTCTGCGGTCCAGCTCACCCCAAACCATCTCGACTGGGTTCAGGTCCGGTGACTGTGGAGGCCAGGTCATCTGGCGCAGCACCCCATCACTCTCCTTCTTGGTCAAATAGCCCTTACACAGCCTGGAGGTGTGTTTGGGTCATTGTCCTGTTGAAAAATAAATGATGGTCCAACTAAACTCAAACCGGATGGAATAGCATGCCGCTGCAAGATGCTGTGGTAGCCATGCTGGTTCAGTATGCCTTCAATTTTGAATAAATCCCCAACAGTGTCACTATCAAAGCACCCCCACACCATCACACCTCCTCCTCCATGCTTCACGGTGGGAACCAGGCATGTAGAGTCCATCCGTTCACCTTTTCTGCGTCGCACAAAGACACGGTGGTTGGAACCAAAGATCTCAAATTTGAACTCATCAGACCAAACACAGATTTCCACTGGTCTAATGTCCATTCCTTGTGTTCTTTAGCCCAAACAAGTCTCTTCTGCTTGTTGCCTTTCTTTAGCAGTGGTTTCCTAGCAGATATTCTACCATGAAGGCCTGATTCACACAGTCTCCTCTTAACAGTTGTTGTAGAGATGTGTCTGCTGCTAGAACTCTGTGTGCCATTGACCTGGTCTCTAATCTGAGCTGCTGTTAACCTGTGATTTCTGAGGCTGGTGACTCGGATGAACTTATCCTCCGCAGCAGGGGTGACTCTTGGTCTTCCTTTCCTGGGGCGGTCCGCATGTGAGCCAGTTTCTTTGTAGCGCTTGATGGTTTTGTGACTGCACTTTCAAAGTTTTCCCAATTTTTTGGACTGACTGACCTTCATTTCTTAAAGTAATGATGGCCACTCATTTTTCTGTACTTAGCTGCTTTTTCTTGCCATAATACAAATTCTAACAGTCTATTCAGTAGGACTATCAGCTGTGTATCCACCTGACTTCTGCACAACACAACTGATGGTCCCAACCCCATTTATAAGGCAAGAAATCACACTTATTAAACCTGACAGGGCACACCTGTGAAGTGAAAACCATTTCAGGTGACTACCTCTTGAAGCTCATCAAGAGAATGCCAAGAGTGTGCAAAGCAGTAATCAAAGCAAAAGGTGGCTACTTTGAAGAACCTACAATGTGACATATTTTTAGTTGTTTCACACTTTTTTGTTATGTATATAATTCCACGTGTTAATTCATAGTTTTGATGCCTTCAGTGTGACTCTACAATTTTCACGGCTACGGGTATTTTGTGTTGGCTCTGCCTTTTGGTTAAATAAAGTTTCTGTTTGCCGTTACTCCGGCTTCCGCCTCCGTACCTCGCCTAACACATACATACATACATACATACATACATACATACATACATACATACATACATACATAGTCACAATTCAATTCAGTTCATTTTTATTTGTTCTTTTCACAATGAACATTGTCTCAAAGCAGCTTTACATAGATTATGTGGTGATAAAAATGAATAAGATGCTCTTTATAAGTGTAAGTTTGTCCCTGATGAGCAAGCCGGTGACGACATGCACCCACACACACAGACACAGACACAGACACACACACACACACACACACCGATCGAGCATAACCTGCCTAATATTGTGTTGGTCCCCCTTTTGCTGCCAAAACAGTCCTGACCCATTGAGCGATAACAGCATTAACTTCTTCAGCAATTTCAGCTACAGTAGCTCATCTGTTGGACCACACGTGCATCAACGAACCTTGGTGAACCGCCCATGACCGGTTCATCATTGTTCCTTTCCTTGGAGAGATAGTGACCACTGCAGACCAGGAACACCCCTAAAGAGCTTCAGTTTTGGAGATGCTCTGACTCATCTAGAGTCATCTAGCTATCACAATTTGGCTCTTGTCAAACACACTCAATTCATTACGCTTGCCCATTTTTCTGCTTCTAACACATCAACTTTAAGGACAAAATGTTTATTTGCTGCCTAATATGTCCCACCCTCTAACAGGTACCATGATGAAGATAATGTTATAATGTCATAATGGTATGCCTGATTGGTATGTATATATGTATGTATGTATATATATATATATATATATATATATATATATATATATATATATATATATATATATATATATATATATATATATATATATATACACAGTGCCCTCCACAATTATTGGCACCCCTGTTTAAGATGTGGTCGTGGACTTCTAAAAATTCTCCTTTTTTTAAAACAACATAGAACCCAAATGCAAAAAAAGAGAAAAATCCAACCTTTCATTTAAGTACATAACTTTGGTGGTAAAAAAAAATCATACATTTAGAAAAAAAAAACTTGAAATCATGTGTCCCACAATTATTGGCACCCCTAACAATTCCTCTGAAAAATTTAATTGTTTTTTATATATATTTTCTGTAGTTGCTAAGGTTGGTCAGGGTATCTAGGGACTTTTAATTAGTAATTCATGATTTCCTGTTTCCCTGGGGTATAAATATGACGTGACACAGAGGCCTAATTCTCTTACCCATTTGTCAACATGGCAAAGACAAGAGAACACACCATTCAAGTAAGGCAGATGTGTGTCGACCTTCATAAGTCAGGCAATGGCTACAAGAAAATAGCCACTCGCCTTAACTTGCCGGTATCTACAGTCAGAGGAATCATTAAGAAGTTTAAAACAACTGGAACAGTGACAAACAAGGCTGGAAGAGGTCCCAAGTTTATCTTGCCACAACGCACAGTGAGGAGGATGGTAAGAGAAGTAAAAAAATTTCCCAAGCTCACCGTCACAGAATTGCATCAAAGAGTGGCATCTTGGGGTCACAGAGTCTCCAAAACAACCATCAGACGCTCTCTACATGCCAACAAGCTGTTTGGGAGGCATGCAAGGAAAAAGCCTTTTCTCACTAACACTCACAAACGTAAACGTCTGGAGTTTGCTAAGCGGTACTGGGACTTCAACTGGGATCGTGTGCTTTGGTCAGATGAGACTAAGATTGAGCTTTTTGGCAACAAACACTCTAAGTGGGTCTGGCGTAAAACAAAAGATGAGTATGCCGAAAGCACCTCATGCCCACCGTGAAGTATGGTGGAGGATCTGTGATGCTGTGGGCCTGTTTCTCTTCCAAAGGCCCTGGGAACCTTGTTAGGGTGCATGGCATTATGAACGCTTTGAAGTACCAGGATATTTTAAATAAAAACCTGATGGCCTCTGCCAGAAAGCTGAAGATGGGTCGTCATTGGGTCTTTCAGCAGGATAATGATCCAAAACATGTGGCAAAATCTACACAAAAGTGGTTCAGCAGTCACAAACTCAAGGTCCTCCCATGGCCATCTCAGTCCCCAGACCTCAACCCAATCGAAAACCTGTGGGGCGAGCTAAAGAGAAGAGTGCATAAGAGAGGACCCAGGACACTGGATGATCTAGAAAGATTGTGCAAAGAAGAATGGTCAAAATCCTCTCTCTGTGTTCTCCAATCTTGTGAAATGTTATAGGAGGAGATTAAGTGCTGTCTTGTTGGCAAAAGGAGGTTGTACAAAGTATTAACATCAGGGTGCCAATAATTGTAGCACACATGATTTCAAGTTTTTTTTTTTCTAAATGTGTGATTTTTTACCACCAAAGTAATGTACTTAAATAAAGGTTGGATTTTCTCTTTTTGCATTTGGGTTCTATGTTGTTTAAAAAAGGAGAATTTTTGAAGTCCACGACCACATCTTAAACAGGGTGCCAATAATTCTGCACTCCTGTATATATATATATATATATATATATATATATATATATATATATATATATATATATATATATATATATATATACACACTGGTGATCAAAATTAGAGAACAATTTATAAACAATTGAACAATTCTGAAATAATGTCATCTTCACTGCTCAACAGTTGAAGGAGTTTTTGTCCTGTCTATACCATGCTACCAGAACACCTTTTCCACAAAATAACTAAGGCATTTAAAAAACCATTATTTTGCAGAAAACACACTGATCAAAATTAGAGAACAACAATGACTGTAGCATGGGAAAAGATTACAAAAACTTTTTCTGAATGTTACAACAGTCAGCAATTAGTAGGAAGTGTACAGGTCTTTGCTCTGAATGACTTCAGCACATCTGTGGCCACAGGACAGCACTAGTCTCTCACACTGCTCTGGTGTGATTTTGGTCCACTTTTCTTCCAGTCTCCCCCACAGTTCGGTGACTGTAGTGGGTTTCTTGGCCATAACTTTGTCACCAAGGATTTTCCAGAGGTTCTCTATTGGGTTGAGATCAGGACTCTGGGCAGGCCATGTCATTATTTAAATGTTTTCAGTTTCAAGGAACTGCTTTACCCATTTTGCTGTGTGACATGGAGCGTTGTCCTGCATGAACACTGCGGGCTGATTGAGTGATGAACGCATGGAAGGACCCATATGTTGTTGAAGAAGGTTCTGATAAACATTTGCATTTACTCTGCCATGTAGCTATATAAGAGGCCCAACTCCTGCTGCAGAAAACATGACCCAAACCATGAAACTTCCTCCTCCACTTTTCACTGACTTCTTTATACACTTTGGGTTCAGTCTTTCTCCAGTTTGTCGCTGAACATAATGTTTCCCATCGGACCCAAATAAATTAAACTTGCTTTCATCACTGAAGTGAACCTTTGACCAGTTCTCCTCTGTCCACACAACATGCTCCTCAGCAAAGCTTAGTCTAGCCGTTTGATTCTTTTTGCTAATGAGAGGTTTGGTCACTGCAAAGTGGGCTTTGAGTCCAAATGCTCTTAAACGTCGAGACACTGTATGACGAGACAGATCCTTACCCTGTTCAGCGCTGAACTGGTGAGCAATCCAGCTGCAGTGTGGAAACAATTGCCCATTGAGATCCTCCGCAGTATCCTGTCCTCTCTTGTATTTGTCTTCCATGGACGACCAGCCTTCTTGGCGGACTTGAATGAGTTTGTGATGTTGTAAAGAATCAATATTCTTGAAATCACAGATTTGGAACAACCAACTTGTCTTGCTATGGCTGATAGGGTCATTCCTTTGGCCTTCATCTGGACAACCTGCTGCTTTCAGTCACTTTAGAACGGCCCACCATCTAGCAGAGTCAGTGAAACTGGAAGTTAGGCTGCCAGTTAAATAGGGGTTGACAGATAATTAAGGAAATTAGCACCAGGTACCAGATTAACACCAATAACTGGGAGGTATCTGAAAGTGTTCTCTTATTTTGATCAGTGTGTTTTCTGGAAAATAATGGTTTTTTTTTAATGCCTTAGTTAATTTGTGGAAAAGGTGTTCTGGTAGCATGGTATATACAGGACAAAAACTCCTTCAACTGTTGAGCAGTGAAGATGACATTATTTCAGAATTGTTCAATTGTTTATAAATTGTTCTCTAATTTTGATTGCCAGTGTGTATATATATATATATATATATATATATATATATATATATATATATATATATATATATATATATATATATATACTTGGTGTAACATCTGGAAAGAGAAAGAAAAACAAAGAGACGTGGTGGTGGAATGAGGAATTGCAGGAAAGCATGAGTAGAAAGAGTTTGGCGATAAAATAATTTATCAGAGAGATCAAAATTGACAGAGAGATAAGAAAAGTAGGCAGGTGTTGTGGCAGCAGGTAAAGATTGGTGTGGCAAAAGCAAAGGAAAAGGCATATGAGGAGCTGTATGAGAAGTCAGACAGACAGACAGACAGACAGACAGACAGACAGACAGACAGATAGATAGATAGATAGATAGATAGATAGATAGATAGATAGATAGATAGATAGATATTACACACTCGAAAAAAATAAATTGTTGGATTTACATAGAAAAATGCTGTCAAGTCGGTTGCACACAAGTATGTTGAGTAGTTTCTACAATTAATAATTTAGTTGTGTAAACAAAATAAATTTAAGTAAAGCTGAAATAACATTTCTGAGTAAATCCAAACCATTTAGATTTGTCACTTTTACACATTAGTTATATGTATGTTTTACTTAATAATGTTATGTTACATTTTTTAATGTTCAACAAGTTAGATAAACAAGTTTAATTTATTTTTAATTTTTAATTTTTTCACTTGTATAGCTACACGTAATAATGACAAGCACATTTCCAGTAACAAACCATTTATTTTTTGCAAGGTCTTGCAATACTGCCCAGACACATTTGCTTTGAAACAATTCAACTCTTTGAAACAGCATCATCATTTCAATAGTAAACAATCTTGTCACAGACAAATGTCACAGTTTGGTAAACAACAGCATTCTGGTAAATAGGAAACATTCTTTCCAACAACTATAAAATATGTGCAAGTTACTTCAAATATTGCAATTACAAATTTTACTTAGAAAAAATGAAACAAAATGAAAAGTCAGACAGCATGGCACAAAATGCTGCAGCACTAAATTTTGTTTATTAAAGATCTTTAGCGCCATTGTTAAAGTAAACATTAAAGCTGGCATCTATTTTTTTCATGTTAATTTTGTAAACAACTGCAAACAGAATCTTCACAGTTCCTAAAAACAGTAAAACAACATGTGTCAAAATTGGGTGACACGATCAACAACGTTAATATTAAAACAGACCACTAATTTTTAAAACCACAGGTCTTGGAAATAGTACTGATTCAATCAACAAGTTTGTTGTTGAGAATCTGTATTTTGTGTGAAAGTTTCTGTGTATCAAGTCCCAGCAACACTTTCTGAAAGAACTCCAAGGTGTACTTTAGGTCTGATGGATAGCTGAGATTCAGGCTGTATATGACTCCCCAAAAAAAGCACAAGGCTTGGTGACATCTCCAAGATTGTGAAGAACTTTCACTCCTACAACAATGACTCCAACATCCGAAGGTGGGTCAGAGACGTCTGCATCTTTAATTCTAATGATGTAAATTCCAATGACTGTACTGGCCATGTTTCTCTCGGCATTCTCAAAGTCTGCATCCTACAAAATACAAAACAGTCATTTGAATTGTAACAAAACAACCAAAAATAATAATAATTTCCTTCAATTAAGAAAACAGCTTTCAACCATTACCAGTCCATGTCTTGGAGAAGAAAAAGTGCATAAAGACAACATTCATTTAAGCTCAGTTTTAACACTCTGATTTACTCTGATGCACATTGGTTCAAGCCACATACCTGCATCTCTTCTTAGATGCAAGTGTATTAATGTCTGGGTTTAGGCTCTGAGCTGAGGAGATCCTCAGGTTTGAGTGAAGATGTTCATCAGTGACTCCTGAGTGATGATTTGTTCATTTTCATTAAAGAGAACAGTTGCTCACAAAGATATGTGCTGCCAAACATAGAGAGCATTTGAGCAGTTTGGGCACGGAGTTGGAACAGTGTGTCGGGGAGGAAACATGGAAACTGTGCAGCACACACAGAGTCGTACTTTGACTCGAGCATGTCACTACACTGGAGTTCAATCAGCTCCATTTGGAGGTTGGTTGGTGCGCTTTTCACGTCAACCACAAACAGATTACTGAGCAGTTCAAATCTGAATTTCTGGGCTTCAAAGTTGGTAAATCACCGGGTAAATTCAGCGCTGAGTACGCAGAGTTTTTCAGCGGCCTCGACTGACTGAAATCCTGAGTTTGACACCCCTGCACTAGGTGAAGTTAGCATTCACCCGACATCAACATTAGAGCCCTCGCAGCGGGATGAGTTAGTGACGGCTCTGCGGCATACTCACAAAGCCAAAGCTAACGATAAGGCTCGCCTACAGGACCACCATTCCTCGGGTCCAACGGGTTTGCTCTCCTCAGTGAAGCACCTGCTGAGAAACCTGAAAGAACTCTGGTTATAGGAGACTCTATTCTGAGGCACGTAAAATTAGCTAGACCTTTAGGGGCACCAGCAGCACAGGTTATGTGTATGCCGGGAGCCAGGGCACCGGACATAGCAGGTCAGCTTAGGTTTTTAGGAAAGCACAGGTTCTCTAAGATTTTTCACACAGGAGCTAATGATATATGCCTTCGACGGTCAGAGGTTACTAAGAGTAGCAGTAACATGCTCTGGCCCCATCCCAATGTGATGTGGCGATGTAGCATACAGCAGGTTATGGTCGCTGAACTGCTGGATGTCTGAGTGGTGCTCCAAAAACAATGTGGGCTTCATAAATAATTTCAAGCAATTTTGAGGGCAAAGGGGCCTGTTAGGGCGGGACGGTATCCATCCCACTCGGGAAGGGGCTGCTCTCATTTCTTGTAGTATAGGTCACAGCACCAGTTAACAAGTGACTATCCAGAGCCAAGGCCATGGAGCAGACAGACAGGCTAAACCGACAGTCTGCTATCTGCACAGAGTTGTCACTCAGGATCCGCCAAATTGAGACTGTGTCTGTCCCCCGAGCGAAACCAAAATGTAGGAATTCTCAGAAAGTCTGTTTAAGTAACCTGATTAACAATAAATTAAATAGGACTGAACGCACAGCCAGCACCTCTGATCTAAAGATAGGATTGTTGAATATTAGATATCTCACGTCAAAAGCGCTTACAATAAAATAAATTATTACCGACCAGGAGTTTAAAATAATGTGTTTGACAGAAACATGGATTAAACCAAATGAATATGTAGCATTAAATGAAGCGAGTCCTCCTGGGTATAGTTACATACACCAACCCCGTCTAAATGGCAGAGGAGGCGGAGTTGCAGCTATTTATAATAATAATCTAAACGTCACACAAAAGACTAAACACAAATGTAAAACATTTTAAGTTCTTTACACCAGAGGTCTCCAAACTTTTCAGCCTGAGGGCCGCATTAACTATCAAACAGCAGTTCGGGGGCCGACTACACACTCGAGGTCCAAATAAAAAATAATCAAAACATGGAAGTTGTTTTTAATTATTTATGTAATATTATTTTATTCAGTTATTATTTAATAACACATTGATACACTTCACATGAACACCTGTATTAGTGGTAATGTTGAAATTGTTTCCTGGATGCCAGAATAGCAGACATTTCTGGCTTTAGATTTGATGTCCCTAACATCAACAGTGACCTGAGATCATCGGACAAGTTTGTTCTTAAATTGTTCTTCACATATTTCATTCTTGTGAAATAATGATTAGACCAATGAAATTGCCAAACGGGTTCAGGTGAACTAATAAAATTCTTTATATTAAATCAGATGCACTCCCACTGAATCCGGCCGCACCACATCATAAATATGGATGAGGTTCCTCTGACGTTTGACCTGCCGCTCATTTGGACTGTCAACAGGAAATGCGAATCATTTGTAACAATGAAAACAACCAGGCATGAAAAAATGCACTTCACCTGTGTTCTGAGCTGCACGGCATCGGGAGAAAAGATTCACTGATGGTGATTTTTAAACGTACGACGATGCCAAAAGAAAAACTCCTGAGAGAAATTGTTGTGAAAGGAAGGAGGAAGACAGTGAACAATGACTTTCTTGGTAGGCTACTGTTTAGATACAAGCCATGTAACAGGCACTGTCTTTTCATTAGCCTGTGTAAAGTTCATTAGTTTCAATGTAGGCACCTGCGGCTTATAGATAGGTGCGGCGTATTTATGTTAAAAATTAAAATCTTTGTCAACTTCAGTGGGTGCGGCTTATATTTGGGTGCGCTTAATAGTCCGGAAATTACGGTAACGCACGCCTCTATTTTTTTTTTACGTAAGCGACGGCTGATCTTGGCAGGATACACTTACATTTCCGTAATTTTTTTCGGTAGACAAAAAGGTCTCCACGGGCCGGATGAGGGGGCCGTAGTTTGGAGACCCCTGCTCTAGAAGATGTAGCTCCCCTTAAGACCAAAATGATAAGGGAGAAAAAATTAGCACAGTGGTATAATGATCATACGCGCACCTTAAAACAGACCACTCGGTAATAAGAACGTAAATGGCGTCAAACAAAATTAACAGTATTTCAAATAGCATGGAAGGAGAGCCCCTAAATTATAGAAAATCTCTTTGTGCTGTTAGATCAGCATATTTCTTCACCCTCATAGAAAATAACAAGCATAATCCTAGATTTTTATTCAGCACGGTAGCAAAATAAACAGGAAATAAGTTTCCTCAAACAGATAATTCCAGAGGTAATTGAACCTGTTTTAACCATTTGGAGTCTGAGGGTGTTTTGGGCCTCTTGAGAGATTTTAACATGCCCTTACATTTGGTTCTTTTTAGTTGCTTTTAAATATATTATTGACAAAAGATTTATTACACTGTATTCAGCACAAACTGGGCTACCATAATATGTGTAAACAGCTTCTATGTGTGTTTGTATTTTTGACAAAATAAGGTTTATGCGTGGTTTTTGAAAAAGCAAAAAAAAAAAACTGAAATAAGGCCACAAAACCTATAGTAAACATATTTTCACAAGACTTTTTGGGAACAGATCTTCTAATGTAGTTTTTTTTTTTAATCATGTGAAAATCATCCTGCCTGCTCATTCACATTAAACAATACATAGATTTAAAATTTAAAAGACACTTTATATTTTAAAAGGCCATATGCGAAGAGGCATCGACATGCTGTGACTGACAGCTTTGTAGACAATGGGTCGCATAATGAGCTGTCGATTACATAATGAGCTGTGGATCACTGAGACAGGATCACAGGGAGAAGTACAGTACTACAAGAAAGAATGTGTTTCCTTTGTGGTTTATTTAAAATTGCATCAAAAATCCCTGTGCCACTCTTGAAAGCAGTTCCTGTTCAACTGAAGACACAGGTGAACATCACATGCCAGGCATTTCCATGGTGTTTTGTGGTGCTTACTGTAAGAAAGGATTCCTATTCAGTTGTATTTCCACCACTAGAGGCAGACATACAGTTTACCAAGCAATGACAAGCTCAGGGTAGTTGGTGTTAGCTTTGCATGCTACCATCCTCTCATCCACGGCTAAATGTCTTCTATGATGATAGATTGCTTTGCATGTCTTACGGATTGTGTCCATAAGCGGTTTCACTCTGAACAGACAGTCATGTTAAGATGTGCCCCTCTTTCTGTCATTTGTCTGCATCTGGCTGACTCATGTGTACATTCCACGAAATTGTCCTGTATCTGTCCCTGGACATAATTGTTGCTGGAAAGGGAACTGTGAAAATACTGCTCTGTCGCCAGTAGTCTATGATGGAGGGCAACTTTACCGTTGCCATGTAAAATAAGAGCCCAATGTAGCGATACATCTCACTCACGGTTACATCTCTCCATTTGTTTCTGCGTCCCTTGGCTATTGACTTGGCAGCTTGAGCATTTGTGTTGTGGCACAGAGTTGACACAACACTCTCCGGGAAAAACATTTTAAATAGACTAAATGGAGAATGAGAGTCAGAAGACCTCAGTTGAGGTCCAGGTTTATGTGTGGGCAGGAATCACAGAGTTTATGGAACTGTATTGTTATCTGTCTAAACCTTCAGACAGTTGGACTGTCTGTGTGCTGCCTTTGCCCTTTTTGGAGCAGGTGCCTGATCACATCTGTTTATGAAACACACACACACACACACACACACACACACACACACACACACACACACACACACACACATGAACATCACTAATTGTGTCATTGGTAAAGTTGTTTGCATATGTCATACAATGCAATAATGATTCAAACTAAATATAATTTAAGAAAATATAAAATATGTACTTAGGATGATTCTCGGTCGAACTCAAAATGGAGCGACGCCTGCATGGCCTGGTGTGAGTTTCCAGTGAAGGCAAGGGTGATGCAGCCACATTCCTAAAAACAATCAAAAAATATATTTTAGGATCCCTAGATCCACCTGCCACGCCCCCTTTGGTGGCTCTTTATGCCTCCGCTCTCCCTAGAGCTCCAGGTTTAACCACGCACACCTGGAGCTCATCATCAATCATGCCTCCACTCTCTCTGGAGCTCCAGGCATAATCACACTCACCTGAAGCTCCTCATCACTCCACCCCGCTTCTATATAAGCTCCACATTCACTCCCACTCCCTGTTCGTTATTGTAGGTGTTGGACTGTTCGTCCTATCTATGTTCACGTGTGCAGGTCTTTACACAGAACTCTACTTGTCCGTTCTATCCGGACTCCACAATCCCATACCGGCTGCGCTTCACCTCCCCGTGCATCTCGGGTCAGCTAGCGCACCTCGGACTCTCTCAACCGTAGGACTGCCGTGTGCTTGTGCTTGTGTGTGTGTGTGTGCGCGTGTCTGTGTGTGTGTGCTTGTGTCTCTCTCTCCCTCACACTTGCATTAAAACCCAAGCGAGCTGTACTCCGGCTTCCGCCTTCGGTTTCGCTCGCAACCTGACAAATACACTTGAACAATATATATTTGTTAGCATGCATTGTATAGCCTATAGGCCTATTTGTTGATGGGCAATAGGACAGATAAATGTTTGTTGATGGGCCATAGACCATAATGCATCTCAGACATTTACCCCATCACCATTTACAGCTGAGCAAATAATATTGTCATTGATAAAGTTGTTTGCATATGTCATACAATGCAATAATGATTCAAACTAAATATAATTTAAGAAAATATAAAATATGTACTTACTCAAGATGATTCTCGGTCAAACTCAAAATGGAGCGACACCTGCGTGGCCTGGTGTGAGTTTTCAGTGAAGGCAAGGGTGATGCAGCCACATTCCTAAAAATAACCAAACAATATATTTTAGGATGATGAATACACTTGAACAATATATATTTGTTAGCATGCATTGTACATATAGCATTTACACCTCAGCATTCCGGAACATCTCTGCTAGCTAACACTACATAACAGTCTTTCAGGATGATAAGTGAGACTAACCAAAACTGAACTGAGGCTAAAATATAACTTTATATAACGTCAACAATATTTAGGGCATACAATTACAAACAGTTAATGTTACAAATGAGCAGATATTGGTGGATTTTTGTTGTAACATTAAAAGGCAATGCTGACAAAAGCTAGACAGAGATGTCTACAAACAATATTAGTTTTATATGATCAGAATGTAAGACTAAATAACTTACTCATTGTAGCAACTTATATCGTCGGAATCGCAATCTTCTTCGGATGAAAAGGTAAATTCATCACTGTCCAAAACCATCTGAAGAGCGTCCTCACTGGTGTAGTGTGTCAAATCGCATTGTTTTATGTCACTGTCCAGGGGGCGTGTAACTCAACGTGTGACCTATTTTACCTGTGAATAGCGGAGGGGCGTGTCCGGTTGCAGCTCATTATCAGATAATGAGCTGCGGTGGAAAATCTGTGCCTCTACTTGGTTTCACATGATTTATATTCATATGTTTTTTATTTCACCAACTTATTCTAAAACTACACACTTTAAGCTGTCTAAAGATATATTTTTTATTTCCGTGTGTCAGCTATTGGCCGAGTTTCAGCGCTTTTTGATGACGTGTTTCTAAATGAAGATCACGCAGACAAAGGCGACATATGGCGCACCCTGACTATTTTATTCATTTAAAAAAAATACAACGTTTTGTTTATATAGTGAGCATACACAAATGAAAGTAGACCCTTTACAGATTTAAATGATGTATTACTTTGACATGTTTGATCAAATATGACAGAACAGTTTAAGCTCTTTTTGCTGGCATCTGAAAAAAGCACGTTTGGGCGCCAGTGGCGAATCAGACTCCAGAGGGTTAAAAAATAATAAACTCTTCAATTAGCACTGGCTATGTACCTTAATCTTTCAAACTGGCAGTTATGAAGCCCCTAATCAGAAACCTGACCTTGACCCATGTCAGCTGTCCAACTACAGGCCAATATCAAACCTAAGAAAACATTTATATCGCAAATTTTAGAATTTGTATCACAGCGGTTATGCTCACATCTACTTAGGAATAAAATTTTTGAAATGTATCAATCAGGATTTAGGCCTCATCATAGCACAGAGACAGCACTAATTAAGGTGTTAAATGACTTGCTATTGGCCTCTGATCAGGTTTTTGTCTCTTTACTTGTTTTGCTCGACCTTAGTGCAGCTTTTGACACTATTGATCATACTATACTGCTTGCTAGACTTGAGAACGTTGTTGGAATAAAGAGCACAGCTCTCTCTTGGCTCAGGTCTTATTTGACTGATCGCTATCAGTTTGTTGATATAAATGGTGAGCTATCCACACTCTCTGAGGTAAAGTGTTTTCCACAAGGATTTGTTTTTCTCTTTATATATGCTCCCTCTGGGTGAAATTATACATAACCATGGTATTCGCTTCCATTGCTATGCTGATGATACACAGTTGTATATTTCAGCAAAGCCAGATGAAAAAGATCAGTTTAACAATGTTGAGGAGTGTGTAAAGGACATTAGACAGTGGATCCTTGTTAACTTTCTTCTGCTCAACTCAGTTAAGACGGAAGTACTTTTACTAGGACCACATGCAGCTAGAAGCAAACTTTCCGATTACGTAGCATCTCTGGATGGTGTTCCTGTTTCAGCTTGTACAGCAGTCAAAGACCTTGGTTTTATTATTGACCCTAGTCTTTCCTTTGAAGCTCATGTAAATAATATTACCAGGATCGCCTTCTTTCACCTTAGAAATATTGCTAAAATTAAAAATATGATGTCGTTACAGGATGTAGAAAAACTAGTTAATGCTTTTGTTATATCTAGATGATCTAGACTACTGTAACGCTTTACTGTCTGGGTGTTCGAGTAAGTGCATAAATAAGCTTCAGTTAGTTAAGAATGCAGCAGCAAGAGTCCTCACTAGATCTAGAAAATATGACCACATCACCCCTGTTTTAATCAGTCTACACTGGCTCCCAATAAAATTTCGCATTGATTATAAAATACTGCTACTGACGTATAAAGCACTTAAAAGTCTCGCACCGCAGTATCTGAGTGAACTTCTGTACCAGTATGATACTCCACGTCTACTTAGCTCAAAAGGTGCAGGCTATTTGTTGGTACCTCAAATAATGAAGAGTACAGCAGGGGGCAGATCTTCCTCTTATAAAGCCCCACAGTTATGGAACAACCTTCCAATCAGTGTTCGGGACTCAGTCTCAGTGTCGAGGTTGAAAACGTATTTATTTAGTCAAGCCTTTTATCAGTTGATTTTTTCTTAGGTAAAGGAGGGATCATGAATATAAAGTGTTTGGTGAACTGGAATATTTGTATGCTGTCGTCCCCTCACTTTCACATCGTTCACTCAGATTTGTTGACGGTGGTGTGGTGGGTCGTCTCTTGTCCTAGAGATCCCTCATGTCGGTGTTAACTTCTGTTTCTACCTTTTAGCTATGCTGCTATAGCAAGTCTTGCCAGAGTCCAAACTGCACAGTGACATTAACTTTCATACAACAATAAAGACACATAATAATCCATATCTTTCTCTTCCTGTCACCCCTCTTCTCCGCCTCTCTCTCTCTCTCTCTCTCTCTCTCTCTCTCTCTCTCTCTCTCTCTCTCTCTCTCTCTTGGTCAAGTTAAACATGCTCCTGAGGTTCCAGTGACCACTGCTCCTCTCCCCTCTGTGGATCTTCCCACTTCATCCAGGCCTACCCCTGGATGGTGTTCTCTTCAATTGAAGTTTACTTGAAGCTTCTTCAAGTAAACTCGGCAGCAATCTACAGATTACAAGAGACACAAGAGTACCGTTAAGATGGTGTTCTAAAAATACATTCAGGGTTATTTATCGAATGTGAATTTAGACTAACTCTGTATTGACAAATAACTAAAGCACAATTTTACATAATGGTAAATTAAATACCATGTTTTAACACTTATAACTATTAAAGAAATGGTAAAGATAATAAAACATTAAAACCCTACACTGTACATTAAAGCAATGCTCAACAATGTGCTCAACATGCACATTAAAGCCTCATGCTCAACAATGTTAAGTTAAACAATTACAATTGCGTCTTCTTTGGCTAGGGAGATACCTCTTTTATAAAATTAATAAAAGATTATACTGTCTGTTCGCCGGATGAACATACCAAATAAGTGTAACGTTAATTCCATTACCGTTAATTCAACTTAATTTAAATATTTAGGAGTAACTATATTAGTTATCCCCATTCCCCACCGAGCAGGCCAGGATCGCCCTATGCATTTCCCTCCTGTCTGGAGATGCTCTTGCTAAAGCCAGCAGGCTATGGAACGCTAATGGAGGTGATTTTGGTTCATACGCCGATTTCATTAGACAACTCCTGGGATGTTTGGGATAACAAGATCTCCACGTCTGCACCTTCAGATCCTCTGAGTGCGCCGCTCCGTTCCAGAGATCCTCCAAACGCGCCGCTCCGTTCCAGAGATCATCCGAGCGTGCTGCTCCGTTCCAGAGTTCCTCAAAGCGTGCCGCTCCATTCCAGAGTGGAACGGACGCGAAGAGGACGTTACACCACCACCTGGCTACGAAAGGGACGAGAGGGACTTTGTACCGTGGCCAAGCCGCGAAAAGGGATGCGTACCACCGCTGGAGCGCGAACACGAACAGGACGTCGTCGCCTGGCTGCAAAGAGGACGTTACACCTCTGCCTGGGTGTGAAAGGGAGGTTGTACTGCCGCCTGGCCGCGAGAGGGACGTCGTACCGCCACCTGGCCGTGAAGGGGACGTCGTACTGCCACCTGGCCACGAAGTGGACTTTGTTCCCCACTAGGCGACGTCTCGCCTCCAAGATTCTCTCTGGGAGGTCCTGGGGCGGAGCCGAGCACTCACGGAGGTCCTGGGGCGGAGCCGAGCACTCACGGAGGTCCTGGGGCCAAACGGAGCTCTCCTCGGGACACGGGAACGGAGAGGAGCTCTCGGGGCCACACTGGAACGGAGAGAAGCTCTCTGTGGACACCTGGAACGGAGCTGAGCTCTCTGTGGACACCTGGAATGAAGCTGAGCTCTCCTGGAGGACCTGGAACGAAGCTGACCTCTCCTGGAGGACCTGGAACAGCGCTGGGCTCTCCTGGAGGACCTGGAGCAGGGCAGAGATCTCCGGGAGGACCTGGGGGGAGCGGAGCTATCCAGGAAACTCTGGTGCGGAACGGTGCTCTCGGAAGCGGGGAAGAGGTGATAGAGATCCGCTGTGAGTATCCTGAGTTCCCTGGTTAGAAGCTGAATGAACCTGGCGCATGAGCTGAACTCGCCTCCAGTCAAGCTCCACAACTCACTGGCAAGAGAGAGAGGTTCTCCAGACAGCAGAGAAATGTGGAGCGCGATTTTTGCTCTTTCCTTCGGGTAGCTGGATGAATTCAACTCCATGTACCGATTCACGCTCCGTAAAAATTCCCCCCATTCAGCTCTGTCGCCGGAGAAGCGAGCCGGGAAATCCATGGCTTTTTTGGACAAAACATTGATTAACAGGTTAGGTTAAGACCAATAATGGGTCATATAACTAATTTATTCATAAAGGTTTTTATTACCTAGGTGTTGGGAAACAGCCCTGCCTCATCTTATGTCCTTTGTTAGAACAAGTTGGACCATGCTGTCATTGCCCATTAATGTGGCTCAGTTAGACCAGCCACAAGTGTCATTACTTGTTACTGATAGAAAATGCTGTTAAACATGTGGAATATTTTGTAGATCATTACTCATTTACAGTAGGTACAGACAGACAGCTATGTCACTGGTTTGTAGTAATGAAAGTTCAGTGGATGCTTCTGTAAATGAACATTTGCGTGCTTTTCTACGTCCACTGAGGAAGCAAAAACAGGAAAAAACATTTTACACACATTGTTTATTAGAGTTTGGTTATTTGAGTTAGAGAAATCATTATGCAATGGAACTCTCTAATTGATTTCCTCTTTTAGGCCTTTTAACTCATTTCAAAGGTGCAAAAAAATCTAAACACCATACAAAATATGAATAAGTTCAAAAGGTCAAAAGTTGTGAATTTTGTTTGCTGAAATCTGATCAACTTCTGGCAAACCCTCACTAACATTAATGTGTGCAAATGAACAGCTGATGGGAGGTATTGTTGCCAGCTACTGTAATTAGGGATTTATATCCCTTTCTGTATATTTCTTTATTTATTCACAACTTATTGCACAATGTGCATAATTATATAAAGCACAGTGGATTAATGTTTATAGCAGTATACACTTTTAGTAAGAAGAATAGTAAGAGTGTTCTTTTCAATAGTTGCGTTTATCCCAGATTAGTAGTTTATTTTTTAACTACTGCAGCCTAAACAATTGCTCTTTTGTCAGGAATGATTGATGACATATTGGATTTTTTTTAACACAGACTTCTATGTTTTGGAGTTGCTGGGGTGATAATGTTTAAACAGAGCATGCTGTGGTATTAAGTTTCAGCCTAGAGCAAAGCAGTAAGAAACAACATCATAGACCCTTGGAAAGGTTAGACAAACTTGTTTTCTAAGTTCATTCATTAAAAAGCAGAAAATGTGGGATTTATAACTTAAATAATGTGAATATTTATGACACCCACATGTGGGCCTTTCCCACATATGGGTGTTACAAATTCGAAGCACACAGTTATCTAGGAGCTCTTTGTATGCTGTAGAATTAAAATGTAATTTCTCTAAACTAAAATGCCCATGCACATTCCACCATAACAATGACCAGTGTAAGAGTTCCAAAATGACCAATTTTGTTGAGGTGGAAGGACCTGGGTTACATGTACAATGATCTGGCCCTACTGAAAACCTTCAGGATTAATTGGAATTTTGACTACACTCCAGGTCTTCTTTCTCAACACAATTGCCTCACTAGTGCTCTTGTGGTTAAATGGGCAAATCCCCACAACCACAAAACCTAAATTGGACAGGTAACTGATTCTGGTATGGGTTTGGTGTAATGGTCATGTTTTAAAAAAAAATGTTGCACAAATTTATCAGCATTGGTCTTTCTTTTGGGCTTGGAGGTGATCTTAAAAAAATCATTACATGAATGATGGTTTGGGTTTTCTGATTGAAAGGAGTTCTTCAGCAAGGCTACCCATAATCTTACACACACACACACACACACACACACACACACACACACACACACACACACACACACTTTATGATAGTAATATATTTCAAGTGTGAGTGGATACTTTGCTTTTTCCAGCATGGAGCTTCATTAATTCAGGTAAACGAATTCTGTTTTTAATGGAAGGATAAAATAGCTGCCTGTTAAAGTGCACCATTAAGAAATATGGCTGTTCACAAATAAAGAACTGATGCAATATTTATGCCACTCCAATTCCATGCTTTTGTTCTTTTGCCTTAAGCAAGCATACATGCAATTAGATTATCATCTTTCTGAAGTTAAGCTCCACCTTTCCTTTCTTTTCAGATAATAAAATTTACACAGAGTTTACACATAATGGAGTTAAAATCAAAGCCTCCTTAAAATTACTTATCGACCAACATGAACTCATTAATTTTTTAATGTATTATTACATCATTGCTTGGAGGACCACATCATTATAAAGCTATTATAAAGTCACATGTACCATACATGTATGTGTATATTCCAGTGGTGGTGGTCAGGGCCAGCAAAGCCTTCTCTGATGGCCTAAACACTATCAGAAGCACTGACCTACATTTACAACCTAAATTAAATGTTATTAAGTTATTCCCAACAGTTTATTTTCTTCATTTCATAGTGTTTCTCTTAGCTGCACTGCTTCCAATACGTGTATGTTAATGTTTTGTCCAATCAAATTAAATTTTTATTTGCCGTCATATCAATCTAAAATCAAAGTCAGTTCTGCTGGGCTTTTTTTTTTTACCATAGTCTCCTAAATAAATAGCTCTTTTTCCTTAACCAATCAGATTTCATGTTCACCTCACAGGGCCCAGAATAACGTCAGCATTTTTCTGTCCTCTGATTGGTTGGTCAGAGGGAAACTGTTACAGACAAGTTCGACTTGCAAAACACATGAATGCATCTGAGTTAGACTTTTGTATGTCTACGGAGGAAGAGTAATTGATTAAAAAAAAAAAAAAGCTGGACATCATGAGGATAGGTCGGCCAACCCTGAAACTAGCTAGCTTGTCTCAGCCCGGGAAAGGGTTTGTTCTTCACTTCCAGACCAGTGAATACGAACGGTTCCACTGGCTTACAGCCTCTGAGGAGCAGTGCAAATTATTAGTATGCATCTCTGGTGAGTAGGTTGTATTTTATTTACATGTTTTTGTCATGTTCTTAAACAAATATTGATTTAAACTTCTCCAGATAATGTTGGAACAGTTGTGGTTGTAGTGTTGAGTTTTGGAGCTTGCTTTAGTAAAATGGTATTCACCCTCCATATGTGAAATGTGAAAAGAGTGGTGATATTAAGAGGTGGATTGAAGTCCTCACTGAAGGCGCAGGTACCAAATGCACGGCCCGCCACTGGTATATTCAGCTCATCTAAGTTAAAGAGCAAAGCTGCTGTGCTTACATATGGAGTGCTCATTATGATATAAAGACAGGAGACTTGATCAGTACTGACACAACAAACCAGTCCATAGAAAGCCACAGTAAAGCACAAAAAATATCATCTGTAGGCTAAACCAGGTTTGTAGTTTGTAGTGTAGTGTTGGACAATGGAGGACAATGAAGAAGTGCATTGGGGCCCAGGCCACTGTAACCACTTACAGTGGGTAGATTTGATGAGAAAGGTATGAATAATCAGGTGAAAGCAGGTATTTATTATTGTGCCTTTGTGCGTTCCATAAGGAGGAAAATTGGGCACAAACCAATGTTTTTTTTATGTATTTTAAATAGTGCAATTTTAATTCATATTCTTACTTATAGAGCAAATTACATTTAGCTTAACCTAAAGCAGGGGTGGGCAATTAATTTTTACAAGGGGCCACATGAGAAACCTGAATTGTGTCAGAGGGCCATACCAACGATAATATTTTAGGGATGCACCAAAATGAAAATTCTTGGCCGAAACCAAAAACCAAAAATGAGGAAACCAAGGCCAAAACCGAAAACTGAAACACAGAAAGAAAAGATTATGTCAATTATTAGAACCATTGCATTTATGGCTATGAGTGTGTACTAACCTCACTTAAATCAATGCATTGCAATTCAAAGAATAAATCAATTACAAAAGTTTTTTATTTATTATTATAAATTATTGGTATTTATTTGTTACCATTCATAGTATTGACAGACAGCGGTCAATTATTATCAGCAACGGTCTGTTAAACAAAAATAATTGACCGCCGAACATTTGGAAGCCCATTCAAGTTAATGGAACGTTCTAATCTACAGCATTAAGAAGAGCTGTGTAATAAATAATATTATATTATAATAATTATTATTTTCGGGATCCATGGGGAATGTTTCAAAGATCAACCCGTTGATCCACTGGCGACCACTGTTCTAAGGCAATACATTTCAAAATATTTTGTGTTATGCCTTTAGCCTTGGCACCATCACTGGTAAACTTTCTTGCCTTTTCAAAAACATCTGCTACAGACGGAGTGGGCGTGCTCGGATTGACTTTACTTTTCTGCGCCGCGTTCTTCTCATATTTAGAATGGCAATCGGGATGTTTGGATTTCAGGTGATAAATTAAACCCGACGTGGAGAAACTCTTTGCAGATACACCCCCTCTTGAAATTTCAGCATTGCATGTTTTGCAAATCGCTATCCACACACCGCAGACATGTTGCTCTTATCCAGATAACTGTGTGCTGCTGCGCTTTTTTATTGCGTCATTACAATTGTGTTTCTGCCATGTTGTTTTGGTGATTTAGGTATTTCGGCCAAAAACTTTTGGTGGCCGAATTTTCGGTGCATCCCTGTAATTTATGATTGGCCTCACATGGGCCTGACAGGGACGTACAAAGGGCTGGATGTGGCCCGCGGGCCGTAGTTTGCCCAAGTTTGAACTAAAGTGTTAATTAATACATTAATTAACAAACATGTACACACATTTAATTAAGGTAGTCGCTGTTTACCAGAGGTTACTGTACTTAGGTAGATTTTTCTGGTATCAGTACTTTACATCACTATTTATTTATTTTTTTAGAACTGGCAAAATTAATGCGTTAATACAAAGAAATTTTATTGGCACTAATTAAATTAATTAATAAAAAAAATATAAGTGGCGAAATTAAAACCTTCAGCGCAAAACACGACATCCTTTACTCAGATATGAACAAATAAATAAACTTTACCAAAAATCAGCACCAAAATCTGGAATGATACACACATCCGACAATAAACCCTTTTGGCCGGCGCATTTTGTGGCATTTTTTAATTATAACCTGAAACTAACTTAAATTACTCTGTCTTTTTTGATCGTACAGATAAGAGCAATCCATCATTGCTGAATCTGTAAAGAGTGTACTTTTATTTGTAAACACTAATAATACCAACAAAACGCTGTGCTTTTGTAAAATAAAAAACGAGAAAGGGGTGCTTTCTGCTATCTCTGTCATCTCTCTTCACATACACAAATAAGATATATATATATATATATATATATATATATATATATATATATATATATATATATATATATATATACATAATACAGTATGTCTCTATTCTTTTATATACAGTATTTGCATATATATATATATATATATATATATATATATATATATATATATATATATATATATATATATATATATATATATTATTTGTGTATGTGAAGAGATGACAGATGGCAGAAAGCACCCCTTTGTCATTTTTTATTTTACAAAAGCACAGCGTTTTGTTGGTATTATGAGTGTGATTCAGGTTGTTCAGGTTGTTGCTGAGATTCAAGTTATTGTTATAACAATAACTTGAATCTCAGCAACAACCTTAACAACCTGAATCTCAGTAAATACTCGCCTCACAAACAAAATAATACTTTTAAATAAAACAAATCACATTGAAAACAAATATCTCTGATTATGTAATTGGTTAAAAAGTTAGAAGAGGTACAGTTTCTCCGGTATCACCTCATTAACCATCTGTGTGGAAACAGCAAAGGTTTCTTATGACAATCATTCGCTTAAATGGGTTTTAAATATTTTAATTGATTGAAGTGTTAAACTGAAAATAAAGCATTCTTTAAGAGAAAGGTCTGCAATCTGAAATACCAAGTTGATAAGTGAGATTAGAAGATTTATCAAAAACTAAATTTAGGCTATCCATTTAGGGTGAGCATGTGCAGAACAGCTTATAGAGCTGTGAAAAAGTATTTGCTTCCTTCCTGTTTTTGTATTTTTTGCACATTTGTCACACTTATACAATAACTCTTTCACATCACTGTGGAGGAATTTTGGCCTTCTTTTTTACAGAATTGTTTAAATTCATTTTAAAAATAGAGCACAAACGGCCTGTTTAAGGTCATGACACAGAATTGTGAATTGGATTTAATCCAGACTTTGACGAGGCCACTCCTAAAAAAATTTATTTTGGTTTTTGAGCCACTCAGAAGTGGATTTGCTGGTGTGTTTCAGATCATTGTCCTGCTGCATGTCCCAAGTGCAATTGAACTGATGGTGGACATTCTCCTTTATGATTTTCCGGTTTTTCACTAACTATTTATATTATGTCTGTGATGCTGTGTGTGGTCTCCAGTGAGTAAAATGCCCCACCCTCCTCCATTAACCCCTCCCCTACCCCTTGCAATGCATTCTGTCATTAGTCAGGCGATTAATGCATGAGAACGCAGCTCCATACTTTACCCCATCCTTCCTCTTTAATAATTTACAGTTGCATGAGAGCTCAATTATGCACACTACTGGTGTTTTAGCCCTCCTAAACACACACACACACACACACACACACACACACACACACACACACACACACACAGAAGAAAAAAAAAACACAATCACACATTTTGCAGTATATCAATGAAAATACATTAAATTAAATTTCTGTCATTGTGGTAAACTGGTCTATAAAACACTTAAAAAAAAAACAAACACTCAAGAAAATACTCATAAATAAAAAAATTACATCTGGAATGTTTTTTGTATCTTTTCTTTGTAGACATGGATCTCAGCCAGGTATAATGCAAAAGTACAAACACATTTCACTTAAGTAGAAGTACAGATACTCATGTTTTAAATGGTAAAAGTTGAAGTACTTTGCTCAAGTTAAACAAAAGACAAAAGTTTACATTTACATTTACATTTGCGGCATTTGGCAGACGTCCTTATCCAGAGCGAGGTTTGCGCTCTGACACCTATGTAAGTAAAAGGTAGAAATTACTACTACCTGTTTTATTGTCACACAATTCAACCTCATATAGTATTAATATTAGGGCTGTAAATTCTTTTAAAATATTTAATCGTAATTAAGCACATGATTGTTAACTCATAATTTATCCCAACAATGAACCTTTTTTTATTGTTTTTAATACTCTAATCAACATGGGCATGGAAAAATGAAAACATACATATGCATAAACAAGTATGTTTATTATTAGTGAAAACATATTCAACATAGAGCATGAAGACACACTATTCTTGTAAATGTTTAAGGTGATTAAGGTGTTTTAAATTACGTAAATCATCAGGAAACCAAACTGTTAATGAGGTTATACTGGAGAAACTGTACCTATTTTAACTTTCATACAGATTACATATTCAGAGAATATTTGTTTTCGATGTGAATTAGTAAATGTAGACATTTCAGTATCTATTTATATTATTTCTAAGAGGCAAGTATTCACTCAGGTTGTTTAATTTTTTTGTCCGTAAAGAGAGATGACAGAGGTGGCAGAGAGCGCCCCCATCTGTTTTCTTTGTTTTGCACAGTGTTTTGTTGTTATTTAGTGTATACATAAAAATGTAGTCCCTTTACGGATTCGCATGGGTGTACATTTCATTTAACAGCAGGGGGGGACAATAAATATAAAATCTCTCATGAGCAATTTTTGAATCGGACACAAATAATACAGTTAAATTGTACTTATAAAGACACAGTGTCCCCATAGTGAAAAACTTTGCTTTTATCATTATTATTGTAGCATGGAAACTGCGTCTTTATGGTTATTTTCAAAGTTTTTCTCAGGTTCAATGACAAAGCAAAACAAGGAATTAAAAAAAGGTTTAAAATGTTATTTAAAATTAATCAAGACACTTAAGAACAGAATAGAATTTATTATACAGAAAAATACAGTGGGGTCAGTTGTGTCAGTGGTGCAGTGGTGCACTATGCAACAAGCTATTGTAAACAAGCTAACGTTAACTAGATAAGTCATATTTTATTCGCTAATATAGCAGATTTATGGAAAATTACATCTGTAATCAGCATTTTTACTAATTTATGAATGAGTCTGAATCAACTACATTAAAGAGAATCGCTTTATTTAAAGTGAATAAAAGACCCTACTTAATGGAGTTGAACATTAATTGAGCCACAGCCACACACCTGACTCGTGTGTGCAGAGTAGGTGAGATGAACTGGGAAAGCAGTGGGTCAAACCACATGTCCCCTCCGTCCCCCCCCCCGGGATTACGCCCATGCAGATTCGAATGACGCATTGCTCTTATCTGTACGATCCACAAAGCAGAGTAATTGAAGTTTGTTTCAGCGTTATAAAAAAATTTAAAATACCACAAAACACAGCACCATGTTTGTCTGTTGTTGCTCACAACCTTGGTGTAACTATGGACAATTAACTGTCCTTCTTCTCACATGTTGCTATTGTGGCTCTTCTTATCGATTCCTTTTCTACAACACCCGAAGGATTCAACCATTTCTGTCCACACAGGCTGCCCAGGTGCTTGTCCAGTCTCTTGTCATTTCGAGACACCGCAAATTATCCAAAACGCAGCTGTGCGACTTGTACTACCTTCTCTCGGAATGAGAGATAAGTATAATTCAAGGCATTACTCTGTTCTGGCACTAAGCTGGTGGAATGAACTCTCCCTAGATGTCTGAACAGCGGAGTTGAAGACCTTCCTCTTCCTGACACATTTAAATTAACACTTTCCAACTTTGCTTTGTAAAAATCAAGAGTTGTAGTCTGATTTATCTTAAGTTTGTAATCTAGCGTACCAGATTTATTAATTGCTAGAGACTCAAAGCACTTTTGTACGTCGCTCTGGCATCTGCTAAATGCCACAATTATAAATGTAAATGTTAATTGTGTGCATCATTTTGTTGCTTGATTTGAGACTGGATGCATCAGTAAAACAAATGTTTACAGAATGAAAATAATTTATAATTATAACATTGTGTTGCTTTGAAGGTTTTAATTTCATCTCTTAAATCTATTTATTTATATTATTTCTAAAAATGGTCAAACAGAAATGCGCGCTCCATTAATCGCGCGTTAATAAAATTTGTGCCATTAAAATGAATGTGTTAACACGTTATTAACACATTAATTCTGACAGCCCTAACTAATATATTAATACAAAACGAATTAAACATTTTGTTACCTAATGAATGTATTCAAGCTGAACATTTACCATATAGAACACAAGCGGTCATGTTTACAATGCTGACTCCCTCTGTCTCATCCACCTTAACACCATTCTTCTTTTTGCCTTTTGACACGTTTACATCGGTGACTCCCTCTGTCTCATCCACATTAACCCCGTTCTTCTTTTTTCCTTCTGCCATGTTTGTTGTTAGCTTTGTAAATTATTTTATGTCAGTGATGTGTGAGAGCCAGCAAATGGTACACCATTGGTAGATTGAAAAAGCAATGACAGGAAATCGGTTGATGGGCTGAAAACGGCACGCAATAAGAAGAAAAAACATTGACATTTCACCAAATAGATTAAAACTAAAGTAACGAGTCTAGTTTGAAAATGTAAGCATAGTAAGTATAGATATTGGTTAAAAAGATTTAATATGTAAATAGTTGTCTAAATAAGAAATAGTGAAGTTAAGTACTGATACCAAAAAATCTACTTAAGTACAATAACAAAGTATTTGTACTTAGTTACTTCCCACCTTTGCTGTCATGATGTTAGTAAATTACATGTCCTTTTTGGCAGTTAAAGGAAATTAGAAAAGATAATAATGCCGGTCTGAAGCCTGGAAAAATTGGGAGGGTTGCGTTAGGAAGGGCATCCAGTGTAAAAACATATGCCAAATCGAACATGCGAATCACGAATTCGGATGATCCGCTGTGGCGACCCCTAATGGGAGAAGCTAAAAAAAAAAGTTTAAATAATAATGATGTTCAATAATGATGTTCCGAAGTTCACTTCAATTTCAGTTCAATTTATTATATTGTTGTTTGTCTTGAATACTAGATTACGTTTTTTTTTGCTGTACTTAAATTAATATAGTTATGCTGACTTGCATATTACAAACTGGGAATATATTATCAAGTTGTTGTGTGAATAAATTTTCCCTCTGATCATGTTAAGTCTTTATTGTTCAAAAGATGTTTGCACTTAAGCTGTGTGTTGATTAGACCAGACCCGATATTGTGGAGACATTAAAAAACACTGATGGACATTATTTCATATCACTATCTTTTGTTTATTCTACCTTTTGCACATACATTTTATTTATGCCTCTATACCTTCTCTCGTTTTCTGGTCTCCTAGCACTTGATTTTTCTTCCAATAGATTTACAGCAGAATCCTAATTATAATTAAAGCTTCAAGCAGCATTTTTCGAATGTGCGAATCAACCAGATTCGCACATTCACTGATGCATTATTTAATCAATCACAGGAAAGCAGGGCCACAACTTCAGGCATAATGATCATTAATGGACAGTAACAAAGTAAATGTAATTTGTTACTGTAATTAAGTAGCTTTTTTTAGCGTATCTGTACTGTACTTAAGTATTTTCATTTGGGGAGACTTTTATTATACCTTTACTTTAACTTCACTATTATTACTAAACTACATTTTGTAAAATCAGTCATTCCTTTTATTTCGGAGTGGATAAAAATTTAACCGGTCAATCATGCAGCAAGCCATCAACCAGAGTAGAGCACGTGCTCTGTTTTTAACTTGTTTTGATTGCTGCTTGTTGGTATCTACTTAGCATGAACATACAGCTCAGCATTACCAGCAAGCAGAACATTTTGAGAGAAATAAATGGAATCAATCGACTAATTGATATCATTCATAGGTGTGCTAATTGATATCATAGATTGGTGTGCTAGGAGTAACATTAATCTTTTCTCCAAAAATTATAATAGGAAAATGGTTCTATAGGGTTCCAAACAAACAAGCCTGAACAAAAAGCAAAACATAAAAAAGGAAAGGTCAAAAAAACTACTGATCTTCATTTTCTGGCCTCTAAACATCAGCAAAATGGAGTGCAGGAGGTAGCCTTGACACCTCACAGTTCCAATGTGTCCAGTGTGATCATGAGCATTGAGTACACTCTGTGCATGTTCTCCACATGTGTTTGTGGATTTTTACTTGGTTCTCTGGTTTCAGGTTTCCACCTACCAAAAATATGACAGTAGTGGACTGGTATCCTGTTCATAATGCATTCATAATTCATTTTTCATAATTCATATTTTATGTCAAGTGTTTCTGGGGAGATGCTCAAACACTGTGACCTCATTTAATATTAACTGGAGTAAAGAATTAGCTGTTAATTAACAAAGAATAACATGCTTAAAATTAATTACCTGAATCAGGTGATAATCTAATGTACATTTCCAGCCTGTAACCCATCAGAAAACTTGCAAAGAATATTAAACATTCCTAATTTCCAACTGTTTTCATACCGTTGCAATGCAGATGACACGCAACTAATTCTCTCCTTTCCCCTACAGACACTCCTTTTCCATTCAGATTTTAGCATGGACATTTATCTCATGGATGGCATCTCATCTACTTAAGCTTAATTCTAGGAAAATTTGGACTGCTATTAATCACAGGTGATTTATCTCTATGTACAGTCAAGTCACTTATCAGCACTTTTGGTACTGTTCACAACCTTGAAGTATCCAAGTACAATCAGGTGTCCTTTTTTCCCCACATTGCTAAGCTAATTGCTTATGTTGATCTACATCCAGCATCAAAGACTGTTCTCTGTTCTGGCACCAAGGTGGTGCTAATTTCCACTTGGTATCAGAACAACTGAGTCACTAGCAATTTTCAAACTACATCTTAAGTCTTCACTTTTTAAGCAGTATCTAAATTAGCACTTAAAAAAAAAAAAAAAAAAAAAAAGGTATAACTAATACAAGTACTTTCTCTTAACAGTTTTATAGTAGTGTAATTTTTTATGACAAATTAATGAACAAGTATTTATTGATAAGATTTCAAAGCACTACTGAATCCTTAAGCAAAGCTGTTAAGCATCATCTGGGATAAATGGGATAATTCTAATTTGTTGTAAGTTTGTCTGGGTAATAATATTTGCTGTAAATCAATGGGAAGACCACATTTTGCTATAGCCACACCATTTTGATGGTGTGTTTTAGTTTTTTACATAAAATGCAGGGCACATGAGGGCCCCACACCCTTGAGTAAAGTGGGCTCCTGGTGGCAACAATTGTAGTGAAGGCTGCTCTCAGTGGCCCCATATGGGTCCCAAATAGGCAGGTTTGCTGGGGGGCACTATTTTTTTCCCACAACGGTGAAATTAATACAGTAACATTTATCCATTTACCAGACCCTGATCTATTTAATTATCTGTTAACATTGAAAATCTGTGTTTTATAAGATTTGATTCCTGTGATTAAGTCTTAAATTACCCTGTGTTTTGACTGTTTTACTGGGCCAATGTAGATTAGAATGTAGATGTTTGAAGGTGCACTCATTGTAACATTTGTTTTTACTTTTTTCTGTTTTTGAGTATGTATGTATGTATGTATGTATGTATGTATGTATGTATGTATGTATGTACAGTATGTATGCAATATATAGGCATCTGTGTAAACAAGCACAGGCCTTGATAACAACCAGTGGATTTTTAATCAACATGTAAGATGCAGTCTTGTATAAATGTATCTATTCATAAATAAATCTATTTGCAGCAGTATAAAGGGGAATGTAATTGATTGGGCATCTTGTGTTGTTGTGTAGGAGGATGAAACCCTTGCAAATTTGTTGTAAATGCTATATTGTGAATGGTAAGTGTCATGACCAATCATCAATCAAGAGCTTTTAGTCTCTCTCTCTCTCTCTCTCTCTCTCTCTCTCTCTCTCGTTCTTCCCTGAGTGTCCTCTTTTTCACCTTTTTGTTTCCATCACAAGTCCTAAGATCTTTTGCAGGTGCGCTCCTTCACAGTTGTCAATTACCAGTCCCTGTCATTTCCTTAACTGACACATATTTTTAGAAATGAAATTCATTAAGCTTTAGTATAATAATAGTATATGTACATATAGAGACATATATAGAAGAACTAAGTTTGTATTTAGTAATCTTATGCGTGTGTGGATGCAGATGTACATGATTAGTTACTGTCGTGTGGGTGATTGAAAAGGCTGACATGTATGTCCCTAAAGCTCCTGCTTAGTATATTTGACTGTGATGATTTTTTTGATTGCATGGTAAATGGTAAACAAAAATAGCTTTAATAAAATAATCTGCATACCATATCTGTGTAATATAAATCAAAGGTAAAAGACAGGCAGGAAATGCTCCAGCCTAAATCATTAGCCTTATTTAATATATATTATACTGAATTGCAGTGGCGGACCGTGCATTTGGTACATGGGCCTTCAGTGGGGACTTGATCCCAACTTAATCCACCTCTTAATACCACCACGTCGCAATTATAGAAACCATCAATACAATACAAAAATGCAATATAACATCAAGTAGAATTACACAGAGAGAGAGAGAGAGAGAGAGAGAGAGAGAGAGAGAGAGAGAGAGAGAGAGAGAGAGAGGCATTTCTCATATGGAGAATGAATACTATTTTACTAAAGCAAGAAACCCAGTTAAGACAACTCCAAACCTCTACATTACAACCGCAACTGTGCCACATACATCATCTGGAGCAGTTCAGAAACAATAATTGTCTAATAACATGACAAAAACATGTAACATGTCTGACCTCTTCCCTGAATCTCACACTACAGTCTTCCTCCTTCAGTTTCCACCATCTTATTTTTCTTACAGTCCTCGCTTTTCTCCTCTTTTTCTTCACCTCCAAAACCATGCTACAGACTACCATTCGATGCTGTCTAGCTACACTGTCCCCTGCCAACACCTTACAGTCTCCAATCTCCTTCAGGTTGCATCTCCTACATAGAACATAGTCCACCTGTGTGCACCTTCCTCCACTCTTATATGCCACCCTATGATCCTCCTTCTTCTTAAAATAAGTGTTCACCAGTGCCATTTCCATCCTTTTAGCTAAATCTACCACCATCTGCCCTTTCACATTCCTCTCCTTGAAGCCATACCTACCCATCACCTCCTCATCACCTCTGTTCCCTTCACCTACATGCCCCAATCACCAATCTTTCATTCCTAGGTACCCCTTTGACCACTTCATCCAACTCAATCCAGAATTTTTCCTTCTCCTCCATCTCACAACCCACTTGTGGAGCATAAGCACTGATGACATTTAGCATCACCCCTTCAACTTCCAGCTTCAAGATCATCACCCTCAGCCATCACAACCTCTCTTCACCTCCACTACACAGTTACTGTACTCTTCCTTCAGAATCACCCCTACACCATTTCTCTTTCCATCCACACCATAATAGAACTGTTTAAACCCACCACTAATGTTCCTGGCCTAACTCCCTTTCCACTTCCAACATTTAAAGTGCCCACCCGAACCTCCACTCTCCAACACTTCTCTCACTTTCCTGCCGTCTCTGTATACGTCTTCCTCCTCTCCTTGTCCTCCTTAGGCCAACAGTAGCCCAATTTCCACCGGTACCCTGTTGGCTAACGATACCTGTGGCGGTTGTTGGTAACCTGGGCCTCGACCGATCCGGTATGAATTTCTATTTCGTGATCCGCATATTTGATTTGGCGCATGTTTTATGCTGGATGCCCTTTCTAACGCAACCCTCCCCGTTTACCCGGGCTTGGGACCGGCACTATGAGTCCACTGGCTTGTGCAACCCTAAAGGCTGGGTTTGATAAGTAATTTGCCTCATAAAAAATTTTACTGTCTTAAATATACTTTAGGATTTTTAAATTATGCATCTCACTTTTTACATAACTTTTAATTTAACACTAAAGTAGATCCAGTTTATCATTATGGCTTGAAAAACAATTCCAGGTCTCTTGCTTGTCAAACTAAAATGCAACTAGTAAATCTCTTATCAACGCTTACGGCGTCTTGTCGCACATTACAGGAAAACTTTTTTGGAAACTAGATGTCTCTTTTTGGACTAGATGTGTAAATTAACCCAGTGGATTGCAAAGTATTTGTGCATGTGCATGGAGATGTATTAGCTATAACAATGTGCACTTAAGCATTTTAATTTCTCCCAAATATAAATAAGGAAAAAAAATTGGTGATTTTTTGGAAGTTTCTAAATGAAGTAGAACGCATTTGCATTTTCAAGCACTTTTGTTTATTTCATGCTACATTGTTCTGCATGTGCAGACAGCTTGCATAATTTGACTTGGGACTCCCAGTTTGCCTGTAAGGCCATGATCTAGGTTGAGCAATATTCTTCCCTTTCTGTGCTGTGTGTTGTGGTCGCTTCCAAGAGTCAATCTGTGTTACTCTTCTCTACACATCAGTGCCAATTTCACCTCTATTTACAAACTGCTCTACTCCTCTTCTCTGTCAGGATTAATTAACCATATCCAGGTAAGAAAACTTTTCACAAAGTGCCAAGAGCAGTAAACATTGATCACTGTCACATACTTCTTTAATGGTTTACTTAATGTAATGGGAGGAAGGAATTAGACAGAAGGATGGCTAATAATGGTTTGTTAACAAATAAGAAAAACAACAGGAGAGTGAAAGAAAGAGGGAGAGAAGTGGGATTTGCAGTTGCATGCATGACTGGTTATATTTTGATTATGGATTGTAATTTTGTATCAAGATTTAATAGCTAATTGTATTTGTTTATTTATATTTTCAAGTAAAAGTAGAATGAAAAAGAAATTAACTCTCTTAAATCCATGTGTATGTGAACAAACAATTTTACTGTGTTGTAACTAACAAAGGCTACTGCATTTTCTAATGGAGCATGGGACTTTGGTCAGAATAAACCAATTATACTCAACTCATATTCAACAACAATTATCACACAGCTGAAGCCAAATAAATAGTTTTGTTGAACCTAGCTAAAGATCTTTTTCTTTGTCTCTAAACCATACAACATAACAGGTCTCACCACAGTCCTATAAATTTACCCTTCTATCACAAATCACTACTGTCACTCTTCCCCAACTCTACCCTGCCTTCTTTACTTCTCTAACACACTCTCTATTACTTTGCACTGTTTACCCCAGGTACTTAAACTTATCCACCAGTCTGTCATTCCTACTGCACACTTCACTGCTGTCTCAATGTCTAGCCAATCGGTACAAATCCTTTTCTCTACTTCTTTAGTGTCCAACCATCCTACAGACCATCATCCGATGCTGTTTAGCTACACCGTCCCCTGCCAACACTTCTCCACAGTCTCCAATCTCTTTCATATTGCATCTCCTGCATAAAATGTAGTCCACATCTGTGCACCTTTCGCTACTCTTATACATCACCCTATGTTGCTCCTTCTTCTTAAAATATGTACTCACAACTGCCATTTTCATCCTTTTCATCAACATGTCCAATGAAGTCTACTCTAATCAGCAATCGTTCATTTCTAGGTACTCTCTACACCACTTCATCCAACTCACATCAGAATTTTTCTTATTCATCTATCTAACAACCCACCTGTGGAGCACCGATGACATTTATCATCACCCGTTCAATTTCCAACTTCACATTCATCACCCTATCAGAAACTCTTTTCTTCTCCACTACACTCTTACTGTACTCTTCCTTCAGGATCACCACTTCACCATTTCTCGTTCTATCCACACCATGATATTACAGTTTAAACCCACCTCCAATGTTTCTGGTCTTACTCCCTTTCCACATGGTCTCCTGAACACACAACATGTCCACCTTTCTCCGCTCCATCACATTCGCTTACTCACTTCCTTTACCAGTCATAGTACCAACTTTTAAAGTGCCCACCCTAACCACCACCCTCCTACACTTCCCCTTTTCCTGCTATCTCAGTAGACATCTTCCTCCTCTCCTTCTCCTCCTTTGGTTAACAGTAGCCCAATTTCCCAGTACCCTGTTGACTAACAATACCTGTGTTGGTTGCTGGTAGCCCGGGCCTTGACTGATCCAATATGAAATTCTGGTTCGTGATCCGCATATTTGATTTGGCGCATGTGCTGGATGCCCTTCCTAACACAACCCTCCCCATTTATCCAGGCTTGGGAACAGCACTAGGAGTGCACTGGCCTGTGCAAAACTAGTGGTTGTTTTTTAAGGCTACTTTGAAGTAGCTGCTGGGGGTATCTTTCAAGTACTGGTCACTTTTTTCAGGTGACACAAATCTCTTGTATTTTTTACTTCTCTGTAGTATGGGTTAGGGTAGCTAGATTTGGATTAAACCAATTTAAAATGACAAGTAAAAAAACATATTGTGTACTGAATTAACTCTTACAGTTTTTCTCAGTTGCTTTGGAGCATTTGTCAGATCAGAAATGAAATTCTCAAAACTACTTGTTCAACCTCCAAGTCATTTAGTCACATGTGCACATCATAAGAACATTTCTTGTTGCTTGGATTTGCATTTGCAAATGGTTTTGCACAAACTGCTGTTTCCTACATTATCAGGTGTTTGTCATGTTGATCAAAATATATTATACTGGTTTCACCTAAATAGTCTTAACTGCCAAAAAAACATCTCAGCATCACGTCATTTCATATGTCATTGAATGCAAAATGGTTAAACCAGTTGTCATCATCTGTCAACCTTAACTTTTTTTTTGGTAAATGTGGATGACTTGTGTAGATAAATCTTGAATATCACTAATGAAGTAGAGTTTACGGCATCAGATCAACCAATAAAATAAATTGTTCTCTAAAATAGGTCAAAGGTGAATCTCCTGAACCTTCAATTGGAAAGTGTATACAAAACAGAATTACAAATTCTGAAAATGGATTAACCAAGAAACGAACATACTGTATATGAAGAAATACTGAAACTGTGCTCCATCATACTGACAACATGACTAAACATTTTGATGATCTTTTTAAAGGGACAAAGGGATTTTTCATTCTGATGGCAATGAATGTTCATTGACACAAATACTTACTTTCAAGAGATGAACTAATGATTTAAAAAAAAAGTACAGGCTTTTGCAAGAAATCCAATGCATTGTGCTGTTTGTACAAATTGTTTTAAGAATGCACTTACTGGTTTGCAAATATTAAGGATGATTTGAAAAATGCTCCAAAGCAACTGAGACAAACTGTAAATCTGCAATTATTGACACACATTATTTGTGCTAATTTGTGGAAACAAAGCAGATGACTTTTCCATAGATTAGTGATAGATGACTGTGATCCTGTTGTGTCTGTCCTTTGCTTTAACCACTTTTGGTTGATACACATCACTGCACACTGGGAACTCCACTACAGACCTGCTGTTTTTGAGGTTCTCTGACCCACTTGTGAAGCCAGTCATATGGCACCCTCATGTGGTGAATGGAAAGAACAGAAGCTGCAATTTAAATTCCTAATCTAACAAATGTCAAAAGATCACAGAAATAAGCAACTGTCATGAAGAGTTCATGTCTATCCACAAAAAAATAAACGTTTATTGTAATTATTTAAATTTAGTTTTTTTTTCTATCTTGTCTGTGCTTTATGATGCAACTGAAATGGAAAATGTTTGTTTTAACAAGTTATCTGGTTTTTGGAGTAATCTGGAGATACAACCAGCATGCTTAGTCAAAGCATCTTTTCTACCATGTTAGCTTAATGGCTATTTTTATCTGCTATAAGGAAATTTTTGGTGCATATATCATTTATTAATTTAACATACAACATATTAACAACAGTTAACATTGTAATCTTCTTATACCGTAGAAGCAGGAAAATAATTAGTACTTCAAATTAGTAGCATACTTTGTCAATTTCGACTCCCTGAACTCACTGCATAAATATTTTTGTTACACTTATCATGACAGGTACAGGCAGTTGGGGGAGGGATCTATAAATGCTGACTGCTTAGTTTCCTAAGCTAATAGGTTGCTTTATACAGTCTTGCAATATATAACGAAATAATACTGCTTATCTTGAGTTGGCCTTCCTCATAATATGCAACTTGGATTTTGGCATTGTGTCAAAATATCTTTTGCAATGCATTATTTAAATAATTATTTTTATGTTGCAATTTATAACACTTTACCATATCATGTACATTTGCTTTTCTACAGTTTTTTTTATTATGATTTGATAATTGCATGTTCCTGCAAAAAAAAAAAAAAAAAACTACACAATTCCAAGGGGCTCACAAACTTGCTTTTACCAAAGTATCTCTACCTAAATCTGTCAACACACCATTATAGTTCTCGCCACCATATTACGTGATACAATAGGGGGGAAGCAAAGCCATTGTAGCATGGTGTTGGCAGATATAGGCTTAAGGAACGTAAATGGAAAGTTATTTTAAGAAAGTTCATAGCACTGAGAGTTCTGTTTTAAAAAAAAAAGTTTAGTCAAAGGGTTTTTATAAACATACCAACCGGAGCTTAATGAGTTAGAGATCAGATATGGCAAAAGGGCAAAAACATCAGCTATAAAGATTACAACAGAGAGAATCATGGTTTTAAACCAAAAGCTAGCAATATCTAAAGCCCTAAATAAATTAATAATAAATAAATTATATACATTAAATACACTAAATAAATAAATGCACTAGAGATTATGTAGGTTATCTGACATCGCATGTCAGTTATTAATTAGACTTACATCCTTGTGTTTTTTTTCCACAACCTGGCAGTGGAATGATTCTTATGCACACAAGATAATCTGCTAAGGAACATCATTGAACATGTTTTCTCCATTAGAACATTCCTCAGCATGCACACACACACACACACACACACACACACACACGTTTTGAGTGTGCATTAGCAACCTGGTGGCCTATGAATGGAGCCCTCAGGTAAGCCTTGTTGAAACAAATCTAAGCTGCTAATGACACAGTGAAAATATTCACAGTTCATTTAACGTGATGAAAACTGCAGCCCCCTCTGCCCCCTCATCTGAGTGTTTTCTGTATTAGTCATACTTTTGGGCAATAACCTGCAGCAGGTAATGCTGGCTATGTACGGTTTCACGCATAGGAGCCTAGTTTGTAATTTAAACCAGAATTGTTAAATAAGGGAATATTTGAGAAGTTCAAGTTTGAATTTACCGTTTTGGGGAAAGTGTGAATTGGATACACAGTAATCTCAATTAACTGACCATTGTATATTTATTTTAAGATACACAACATTCTATTGAAGATTAAATAAGTGGCTTTTTCCTGCTTTTATACAAAATGATTCTGATAGGAAAGGTGTTCTCCATTTTCCTTACATTAAATTAAAGAAGGAATGTCAAGGTGGCTTTTTTAAGCAGGGCTTTGTTATAGACAAAATAAGAGGAACCATAAAAATCAACAGGTTTCTAAGCAAAATAGTATTCCTAATAAAATTTTTAAACCTCAACAACGATTATCAACCTCAACAATTATACATGTATCTCTAGCAGCAACATATAGTAATTTGCCATAATTACTACAGCTTGATAACAAAGTATTTTGCTTCTTTCACAGATGATCACTCCTGCGGCACAAAGCTGACTTTTTATGGCACAGGTCCATCGCAATAACCAGTAATTGCTCTGGTTTCAGGAAAAAGGTTCTGAAGAATTCATTACGCTGTCTACTGGCAGTCTGATTATGCCACATTATTGAAAATCATTCACCAACTTGTATATTGTAGCAACTCAACACCTGTTGGGCCCTGTGTTTTTCATCCCGTGCTTAAAATAAATTGTAGTCGTCATCATAACCATAATCACAGTAATAAAAAAAAAAAAGCCTTCATCCCCATGCCAAATTACTGTGCCATTTGATTTACAGTCATTGCACAGGGGAGGGAGAGATTACTGTGCATGGAAGTATTGACTCAGAGTACAAATGCATGCAGGAACATAGACACCTGTGTATCCTACCACTGGAAATGACTATGGCCCATATCTGAGTGACACACAGGCATTCCCCAAGGCAAACACAGAAAAACATTGTGTCATGGACAATGAACCAGGTGTGCTGCAGACAGACTGAGGATTTTCATTTAATGTGCAAAGAAAACCTTAATTTTAAATGTCATTTTAAGACATTACACAAAGAAATAACTAATTTAGAGTTATGAATAATCATATAAAATATAAAGTTAAATCGATTTAAAGTGTTTTAAAAATTTTTATGTTTTACAGTGTGGAAAGATAAGTAAATACATGGTATGTAGAATGCAGATGTTAAGAACTTCAGAAAAACAAATCAAAGTGGATTAAATAGTTTTTATGAGGTGCACATGTACATTATTTGCTTCTTTTCACATGGTTTTCCTTTCATATGCCCCTGCAGCCTCAACTCAATATCCTTGGAAATTAAAATTGAAATAGATTTTGTCTGTCCCAAGAACATAAATCAATAGCTTTGGTAATCTTTATCAAATGTACAGTTTTGAACAGGAAACCTCTGTTATTAACAGAGTTAATAGCCACTGTTATGGGATAGAAAACACATACATAGAAACAGACATAAGTATTTTACTAGTCAAGAAAAAACAAAGAGAAACTGTATTAGTCCTCTCCAACTTATTTCTTAATTATTCACCTCTTGTGTCACATTATTTAATTTGGACTAAAAATGTGAAAACTTTTTTTTTTAACACTACTCAACAAAAAGGCTGAAATGTTTTGACACACTAGTTTATGTTAATAACGTATGATGATGGTCTGCAGCAACAAGAGGAAAGAAAAATAATTGCAAAAAAGTCAGTTGGCAACAATCCATTACACAGATTCCTGAGACATAATCTTGTCAGATGGCAGAAGGCATTCATTAAGAAGTCAGGCTCCTCTGTGGTGGGTTATGTGTGAGCTGCAAGCTTCTGAGTGGTTTGCAGTCGCAATCTTCTCCTTGCGATAGCTTCCTGCTTCTTTCTCTCAATCTCAGCAGCAGAACACTTCACTGCAGGCTGTGGTGCTATGAACACTAGAAGAGTAAACAAAAGAAAAATAAGTGTAAAAGAGCATGCACATTTTCCCTGTCTGCTCAGCATGCAGTCTTATTTTTAAATACAGTAAGGCCTGTAGGTGTTTTGACAGTGACACAACTTTCTTAATTTTGATTTAGATTACCACCGAAAAGAAAGCAATCAAGATGAAATTGAAATGCAGACATTCAGCTTTAATTTACGTAGATTAACAAAAGAGTACATTAATAATTTAGGAATTAGACATTATTTATATTGTACCATTTTCACAGGCTTAGAAGTAACTGGATACTTGACTAATAAGCAGGTCAATGGCCTAGGTGTAGCCTGTTTCCTCTTTATTTCATGATCAATAAAAAAAAAGAGGTCTTGGAAGTTAGATTTTAAGTGCTGAATTGGCATTTTTAGTTGTTCATGGGAAATGTTTATTATGTGGAGGCAAGTGAAGGAGGGCTTTATTCAGTCAAAGAAAAAAATAAATATTAAATAAAAATAAACTTCCTGGTAGCTTCATCCTCAGCATCCTTTTACTGATATACCCCATGTCCCTCCTCTCATTCTAGCCCCCTCACCTTGTCTTCAAAACATCCTACATGTTAGAGGGACAGAACATGTAGGATGTTTTGAAGACAAGGTGAGGGGCTAGAATGAGAGGACAGCAAAGGACAGCTTTGTCTTCTCTAACTAAAAAGCACACAAATGGGTTGGAGCTATTGAGATCATGGTTTTTGGTTTTTGGATACTTTCTAGTAGTATTCAAAAACCAAAAACCATGATCTCAATAGCTCCAACCCATTTGTGTGCTTTTTAGTTAGAGAAGACAAAGCTGTATGCAGAAAGACCAACGAACAGGCAGCAACTGCAATAAAGGTCTCACAAAGCATCTTATATATTTCTGACTTCTGGCAGTCATTGACTGCAAAGGACGTGCATCCAAGTTTTAAAGATTGTTATATTTATAAATATGTATATATAATTATTAGGGGTGTACCGATGAACATATTCATACAGTAATATTTCGGCACAGGGCTTTCGGTGCAATCCTTTTTACATGCGAAACATAGTTAAAATATGAGTTCCCTCAGCAACGTATTAAGTGGATGATCGCAAGTTTGTTAAGTCTCTGCCTTGCACTTTGAGTGCATGTTTTAAATTATTATTATTAAACTTAAAAAACTTTAACATACCAGGGGTATAAAAAAAAAAAAAAAAAACTAGATTTAGCACAGTGTCACTGTGGCTACTCACTCTGCACCATAAATATGATTTGTTTTGCCCATTCATAAAAATTTTATTTTATGTCCAGCTTCAAGAATTTCTTTTAAAAGGAGAAAATTCCTGACAATTCTATATACTGAGGGAGGGGGTGAATGAAGAATGGTAGGTATATTTGTAAATAGTATGCTGTATAAGTAGAACATAAGTAGAACAGTTAAGTAGATCATATCTTTAGAAAATTTTATATTACATGTAAAATACACACAAACTTACATACACATCTATATTAACAAAATGGGGTCTAACAAATGTAAACTACAGTAATCCCCCTCTTTACCACGGTTCAGATTTATCGCCGGAATAGCATTTGCCAAATAACTAATTTGTTTAGCTGATTTTCCTGGTCTCTTACGGATAGCACGATAGACCAAAAAACTTGTGTTTTTATTGAGTTTTATGTTGAAATAATGAAATGTTGGAGACTGTAAGGTGTTGGCGGGGGACAGTGTAGCTAGACAGCATCGGATGGTGGTCTGTAGGATGGTTTTGGAGGCGAAGAAGAAGAGGAGGAAAGTAAGGATTGAAAGAAGAATAAGATGGTGGAAACTGAAGGAGGAAGAGTGTAGTGTGAGATTCAGGGAAGAGGTCAGACAGGGGCTTGGTGGTGGTGAAGAGGTGCGGATGATTGGGCACTACTGCAGGAGTGATGAGGAGGCAGCTAGAAAAGTACTTGGTGTGACATCTGGAAATAGAAAGCAAGACAAGGAGACATGGTGGTGGAATGAGGAAGTGCAGGAGAGCATTAGGGAAAGAGGTTGGCAAAACAGAAGTGGGATCGACAGAGTGATGAGAAAAGTAGGCAGGAGTACAAGGAGATGCGGCAGCAGGTAAAAGGGATGTGGCGAAAGCCAAGGAAAAGGCATATGAGGAGCTGTATAAGAGGTTGGACACTAAGGAAGGAGAAAAGGATTTATACCAATTGGCCAGGCAGAGGGACCGAGCTGGGAAGGATGTACTGCAAGTAAGAGCAATAAAGGATGGAGAGGAAATGTGTTGACTAGTGAGGAGAGTGTGTTGAGAAGGTGGAGGAGTATTTTGAGCAGCTGATGAATGAGGAAAATCACAGAGAGAGAAGGTTGGAGGATGTGGAGTTGGTGAAGCAGGATGTAGATAGGATTATTAAGGAGGAAGTGAGGGCAGCGATTAAGAGGATGAAGAATGGAAAGTCGGTTGGACCAGATGACATACCGGTAGAAGCGTGGAGATGTTTAGGGGAGATGGCAGTGGAGCTTTTAACCAGATTGTTTAACAGGATTCTGGAAGGGAATGGAGGAGGAGTTTGCTGGTACCGATCTTTAAGCATAAGGGAGATGTGCAGTCTTGCAGTAACTACAGGGGAATTAAGTTGATCAGTCACACCATGAAGTTATGGGAAAGAGTAGTGGAAGCCAGGCTGAGAGAAGAGGTGACCATCTGTGAGCAACAGTATGGTTTCATGCCGAGGAAGAGCACCACAGATGCCTTATTTGCTTTGAGGATGTTGATGGAGAAGTATAGAGAAGGACAGAAGGAATTGCATTGTGTATTTGTGGATTTAGAAAGCGTCGACAGAGTGCCAAGAGAGGAGTTGTGGTATTGTATGAGGAAGTCAGGTGTGTCAGAGAAGTATGTGAGGGTGGTGCAGGACATGTATGAGGACAGTGTGACGGCAGAGAAGTGTGCAGTAGGTACGACAGACTGGTTCAGGGTGAAGGTTGGACTGCATCAAGGATCGGCCCTGAGCCCTTTCCTGTTTGCAGTGGTGATGGACAGGTTGACGGACGAGGTCAGACAGGAGTCTCCTGGACTATGATGTTTGCAGATGATATTGTGATTTGTGGTGAGAGTAGAGCAGGTTGAGAAGAGCCTGGAGAGGTGGAGATATGCGCTGGAGAGAAGGGGAATGAAAGTCAGTAGGAGTAAGACAGAGTACATGTGTGTGAATGAGAGGGAGGGCAGTGGAGTGATGCGGTTGCAGGGAGAAGAGGTGGTGAAGGTGGAGGAGTTCAGGTACCTGGGGTCAACAGTGCAAAGTAATGGAGAGTGTGTTAGAGAAGTAAAGAAAAGAGTGCAGGCAGGGTGGAGTGGGTGGAGAAGAGTGACAGGAGTGATTTGTGATAGTAGGGTATCTGCAAGAATGAAAGGGAAAGTTTATAGGACTGTGGTGAGACCTGCGATGTTGTATGGATTAGAGACAGTGGCATTGAGTAAAAGACAGGAGGTGGAGCTGGAGGTAGCAGAGCTGAAGATGTTAAGGTTTTCGTTGGAAGTGACGAGGATGGACAAGATTAGAAATGAGTCTATTAGAGGGACAGCACATGTAGGATGTTTTGGTGACAAGGTGAGGGAGGCGAGATTGAGATGGTTTGGACATGTGCAGAGAAGGGACATGAATTATATTGGTAGAAGAATGCTGAAGATGGAGCCACCAGGTAGGAGGAAAAGAGGAAGGCCAAGGAGGAGGTTCATGGATGTGGTGAGGGAAGACATGCAGGTAGTTGGTGTGAAAGAGGCAGATGTAGAGGACAGGGTGGTATGGAGACGGATGATCTGCTGTGGTGACCCCTAATGGGAGCAGCCGAAGAAGAAGAAGATGTTGAAATAATGAAATGTATTATTACAAATATAATTATTAATTATAAAATGAATTAAAATGTTAACAATACAGTAAGCACTTCCTTATGTACATACCATAAGAAATGAATAGCATTAAAGTACGCTTGCTTATTGGTTGAAGTGTCCTCTGATGTAAAAAAAAAAAACAAAAAAAAAACAAAACAAAAAAAAAAAAAGTAAAGACATACGTCACCAGATTTTGCCACTGAAAGTAAAGAATGCGGTGATGTGAATCTTTAACTCAGCCACTTTTTTGACATCATAGGACACTTCAACCAATAAACAAGCTGAGAAACTTTGCATAGGCTATGCTGCTAAAGAAATGTATACTTTACAGTACATGTACACTATAAATGTGTTACAGTGTACTGTATTTCTACGAATGTACACAAAATTCATCTTCATTCTTGCAAATGTTTTAAAGTGTGTGGAAGGATGATCTATGGCTTAAACAATAATTAAAAAAAAAAAAGTTTGGGGGGCCTTTCGTTTATCAGTTTTGGAAGGTAACCAAAAATAAACGGGGAATTGCTGTATTCAATTAAATTCTTCCATTTATTTAAATGTATTTAATACATTTTATTTGTGCCAATTTAATTGATTACTCAATTTAATCAATATAATATAAACATGTATTTCATTAATTAGATTTATTCCATAAATGTTTTTATAAAATAATATAAACTATTATTTTATATACTATTTAACCAAGCAGGCTGTTAAAATGTTGATACCACAATTGTCAATAATAAACTGCGTTAATAAAAACTGTAACCGTACTGAAATTGAACCGAACCGCGATTTAAAAACTGAGTTACATACCAAACTGTTAATTTTGTGTACCGTTACACCCCTAATAATTATAATAATTAGTAATTATATATAATTATTAGTTTGCCCAAGTACTTTTAAGCCTGTGAACAAATGACTGTAATTCCTAACTAAACAAAAAATTAATAACCAAAAAGATTCATTATATTGACAACAAGAACACACTTTTTAGTGTCCGCATGAATAATCATTGAATAATTAAACATACAAATGTCAACGCAATGATTAAACGTGCAACATTGTCCATTTTATTAGTGGAACACCTGTACACCTGCACATTCATAAAGTTATCTAATCATGCAATCAGGAGGCAGAAGTACAGGGCAACACAAGTGGTTACACAATAAGAAAAGTAATTTGAAGGAAAATGAAGGAAAAATGTTATCTCTTGGATTGTGGTCGTGCAGTGGATACTGGCTAGTATGAGTATTTGAGAACATAATGTCTTTAGATTTTCGTGGCCACAACAGTCTTTGGCGTTTACACCACATAATAAGAAAAACAAAAACATCGAGTGATCAGAGATTAAAGGATGGAAATACCTTGTTGATTAGAGAGACCAGGGGAAAATAGCCAGATATCAGGAAGAATAGTTACTTAACAAAATCATTCTTATAAACCATGGTGAGCAGAATAGCATTTTAAAGCATTCAAGATAGATGGGCTACAACAGCAGTAGACCATAATGGGTTTCACTTTTGTCAGCCAAGAACAGAAATTTGTACAGACTTATTTAAAGTGAAAAACTAAAGATTTTATAAAATTAACCAGGTCTTTTTACAGTCTGCAAATGTCTAGTTGTGTCTAGTCTATGACCATGATAGCCCCAGATTATGATGTGGTCTGGTGGATGTGCTGTCTATTCTGAGATGCTTTTCTGCTCATTGCTGTTGTAAAGAGTTCTTATTTAAGTTACTTTTTACTATAAATGTCACTAGAGACTGAGGTTTAATGGGAACCTTAACTGAAACTCTTGACATGTATGTGCTTTGGTCACATGATTGAATAATTAGATAACTGCATAAATCTGCAGCTTTTCATATTAAAGTAAATGGTGAGTGTATTTCAGTAATCCACAGTAAAGTTATTAATGAAAGAAAGCTTACCTTTGTTTCTAAATGCTCCTGGGTCAGACCGATGTCTCTTAAATGTGGAAAGGTGTCTGTTTTCTCCAGATGTTACTACAGCATGCCTCAGTTGAGTAAAATTGTTTTGCTTTGTGCCATTCTGAAAAGAGTGGTTTACTTGTGAAGTGCTAGCTGGTTCAGACAAGTTTTGCTTGTTTCCGTAAATACCAGAAGTACATGGAATTGAATGCGAGCGTGCAAAAACACACGCTGGCTGTTTGTGGTCTGTTGGATGCTGAGATGAAGAACTTGAAATAATGACGGATGAAAGTACTTCATGTGAGGGAATGGAAGAATTATTTCCTCTTTGCTCTTCTTGACTGGCTGATATTCGCTCAAGGTCATCACAAGCCTGATAAAGCAGATCATCATCATTGTCATCTCCATCACCCCACAGAGTGTCGAACTCATTCCCTGATTCTTGAAATGAAAGTGATAAATCTCCGGGGCCAACATTAGTCGTAACTATCTGATGCCTTTTATTCACTGCATGCACCTTCCAATCTCCAGAATTTGATTTGCGCAAATCAGCACTGGTTGCTGGGAGATGCTTAATTGCACCAGACTGAACAACACCATTTGATCTGAAAATACTGGGACTGGTGCAAGTTTCTGAAGAGATTCCAGTGTAATAACTGGTAACCTGGTGAGACTGTGGGGAATCAGCTCTGCTGCTTGATCCACAGGAGCTGACTGTTGTTGTAGGTTTTTTGGAAGCAGCAAACCCTATCTGACTAGTGGTCTTCATTGAACAGGAACTCAATCGATGAGGGTTCTGGGCCATCTCTAGCACCAACAGATCACTAAGAAGATCATCATTCTCCCAGTCATCATCAAAGTATGATTCTGAAATCAGAGCATTTTCATTGAGATTCTTGCTATCTGAAGTGGCTGGGCTTATTTCATAAGTAGCGTGTTTTTCAGTCTTGCTCTCCTGTGAACAGTTAACTGATGGAGGACTTAATCTTCCACTCAAGTGCTGGGTTGGTCCATCAAACAGAGCATGCAGCTCCTCCTCATGGCTTAGTTCTTTTGCTTCTTTTGCGTGGGTGAAGGTGAGGTTGTTGACCGTTTGCAAGTCCTTACAATCTGTTCCTTCATTTTTCTGAAACTTCGCAAGATTAATTTCTTTGTGCTGGCGGGTCATGTTCAGGTCAAACTGTCTGGCGAGTTTCATCAAGTCCTCAACATTGTTACTCTGTCGGCTTAATAAAAAATTAATAGAATATGGATAAATTACAATTTTATAATTTATTATATATATATATATATATATATATATATATATATATATATATATATATATATATATATATACATACATACATACAGTGGAACCCACTTATCTTGACCTCGGTTATCTCGACAACCCTATGAAGTGGAACCGCCAAATTCTCGCTTTGTCTTAGCATTTTTATCGGTTAGGTCGATTCTTTTATGTCGCCGAACCCTGATATCTCAAACACAAGGGGGGAAAAATTTGCCATTTAACGTCGGTTATCTCGGTGCAGCCGCAGAAGAACTCGCGGAAGTGGCGGAAAAAAGCAAGGCTTACAGCTGCTACAGGTGTTGTATTGTATACTGGTGAATCTCTGCTGTTAGTTAGTGCACATATGCCTTTTGTTGTTAAATGTTATGCGATGAACGGGAGGCGAAAGCCGCGCTTGGCGGCGCGGAACGTGGGATGAGCAGCAAAAGCATAGAATGAACACCGGCAGGATCGGGGGGAATCCGCGGTGCGCTTTGGGAAGAAAAGAGCAGCCGTTGAGAGAGTGACGGTGGGAAGGCACGTGCGGGATACACATGAGCGATAACGACGACCGCCGTGAACCAACATATACCAACAATAACGGACAGTGAGAGTGTGGAAGTTTAAATAGGAGCTGGTGATGATGCTAAACGAGCACCATATGTGCGCGATTGAAGCCGGGAGCTTCAGAAAGCGGCGAAAGCACCTGACACGCTGAAGGGGCGTGGCAGGTGGATTCTGACAGATAAACATGTACTGTATGTATTTTTATAGCATGCCTTCATCAAACAAATCGCAGCAACGCTGTTGTGTAAAAAACACGTGCATGCACATTCTCAATTATTAACGCACATCATGTACATAAAGAAATTTCAAGCACGTTAATATATTGCCGCCATTTTGATTTTCGTTTATCTCGATCATCGGTTATCGCGATGCTTTTGGCAACCCCTAGGACATCGACATAACGGGTTCCACTGTATATATATATATATATATATATATATATATATATATATATATATATATATATATATATACACACACACACACACACACACACACACACACACACACACACACACACATATTGCCCAGTATCCATAAGTATATTCCATTAATGAGAGAGAGAGAGAGAGAGAGAGAGAATCTTTCAAATCAATATTTTGGAAATAATTCTGACAATAACTATGGAGTGAACATTACACACTTTGGTAACATTTTATATAAATCATGCACTGCAGATGTAAAATGTAGTACATATTCTAAGAGAAAATAAATACAGAGAGGAAATATTTGGAAATTCTCGTTTCTTACATAATTAAAAAATGAATGCATGTTACATGTACTGTATCAATATTGAATCTTATTGAATCTGAATCGAACTGGATCAGTGCTGAATATAACAATACTGAATAACATACTGTATTGGTTCAGGTCTATTGTAGTGTTGTTCTTGTTTAGCTGTATTGTTTGATCGAGGGCATATAATTTCATCTGAAAGGGACAAAATCACATCCCCAGTTTATACTGACCGTGATGAGCAACGCCGAACTCTGGGTTGAATCTCCGGTGTGCAGGGAATAGCAGTATCTCCAATCCACTGAAGCACTGAATCTACAGGCTTCTCATTCTTTGACATAAAAATGTGGTCTTGTATAAATATGGTATACAAAATGGTGGAATTATTTTTTATTTCAAAGAGGTACTACTTACATTTGGTGCAATTCTGTTCACAATCTCAGATATCTCCACAACTCTGACACTTTCTCCTGCTCCTTTTCCTGTTATTAATATTCAGAGTACGAGACATTGTGTACTAGTAAACCTCATACAGCATTAAAACCAACATGGTTAGCATGTAAACAAGCTACTACACAGTTGTTCTGACTGGCATGGCGATTTACCTAAGCTACCTCTGTGCTTGTTGCCATGGTTGCTGACTGGCATAAAGGGAGCACATAAAATAAAAACTTAATAAGAATATTATTACATGACGCAGGGGAAATGGTCACAGGGAAAAACTCCCTGAGATGGCATAATGAAATATCCTGGAGAGGAACCAGATTGCAAAGGGAACATATTCCAACCCGGGTGACACCAAATTGTGCAACTATAATTACTCTCTCTTCTTAAAACTGTGCACTGTATAGACAATATAATTTTCAAATGTGTAAACAGAAAACTTATTATAGTTTTAGCATGATGTCTATTTTGTTATCAACAGTTCACTGATAGAACCTTAAGTGCAAAAATGTTTGTGGGATTCTAGTCCTGAGCCTTTTTAGGAAAAACATGCATATAAAATGCTGTCTAAAGTCATCCTCATTGTTTCTAAGTGGTACCATATATAGGTGCAATTTTAACCTACGGACATGACAAGACCCATTTTTTTCTTGCTAGACATCGAAGACATTGGGGTCTGAGATGAAAACCTGAATATTAAACAAATGTACAGAATTTCATCTTTTATTTCCTGATTGGATTTACAGTTGGATGTGTTAAAAAATTTAGACCATGGCATTCTTAAGCCCTATAACCTTTGTCATAGCCAATGCACAATTAAGGATGTCCTAAAAAAAGAATAATACCACTGATGTACAAACTTCAACTTTTCTTTCATAATGGGAGTTCAGAGAGTAGTACAACAGTTCAGAGTACGTTTTGAGTGTCTTCAGAGACCACAAGCAAGTTGCTTCATATCATCCTGAGTTTTTATTAAAACCACTGATTGTGCGAAACCTTACACTGGTTTTTCAGACAGTGTCTCAGACAGAGTCTGAGCCCTGTTACCCCAATGACCGGAGTTGTTTTGGAATCACATGTGTTCACTAAAGAGTATATATATATATATATATATATATATATATATATATATATATATATATATATATATATATATATATTACACAATAAAAACAAATGTAGAGAGATGTTTAGATGAGAAAAATGAATGAAATTACAATATGATCAGAATATGAAATGAAATGGTCTGGTGTAAAAGATTTCTAAGATACACACCATTTCTCAGTGGGGGTGGTGAAGCAGGATCCCAGATGATGTCTTGTAGATTTTCGGCCTCACTCGGGGAATCGGCATTGCTGCAACCATTAAATCTTTTCCTTGACCGATGTTTTGGAGTTCCCACATCTGTTAATGAAGAGAGAAATGAAACAGTCAAGTGCTATTTAACAAGTTTGCTGCATGTTAGATTGTTACTGTTTTAGACAGTTACTGTGTTTACTGTCTACTTGTGTCATTTTGTCTTTTTTTTTTATTGTTAATTTATGTTGGTCCTGTACAACAATGCTTCTTTCACTTTGTACTGCACTGTGTATGGTTTAAATGATAATAAAGCCTACTTGACTTCTTTTTGTTTTGCTTTTGAAATGCACTAACTGCAATCACGGGCTATATAATACCAGACACGAAAAGACTTTCGAGCCTTTTAAAGCAAAAAAAAAATAAATAAATAAAAAAAGCTCGACGGAATGTTTAAAACATGTCCATAGGTTTTTGGCAAACCAGGTGTGAGACTGACACCTGACACATTCCATTTTTTTATTTTTATTTTTAGATAATTTGGAGTTTAACTGCAGTCATTTAAACACAGAAAAAAAAAATGTAGAGAAAAAACAATTCGCTTACCTTTCTCGTAATACAGTGAGGCACTGGTTGATGACGAGTGTGCATGTTGTCGCCCATATCTCTTCTTTTTTTGGACTTTTTTCTGCGAAAACTTCGGATCTCGGTTGCAGATTTCTTTGCTTTCCTCTGCTGTAGGTCGACTATAAATAATATTCTTCTCTGTCATGCTTATTAATTAGAGACTTGCACCATACGGTGCTAATGTTAAGCGTTCAAACTTAAATATATATATATATATATATATATATATATATATATATATATATATATATATATATATATATATATATATATAATTCTAATAATAATAATATATATATGATTATTTAGTTTTTTAGCTTTGTTGTGATTTTTAACATGTTCTCACCGCGCGGCCATGTTTTTAGCGCGTCGTCTGATTGCACGCCTCTGATTGGTCCGGACCGAGCTCACGTCTTCTCGCGAGAAAAAACGAGACTAGTTATATTTGAACAAAGCTAAAATTTCAATATTTTTATTTTGTATACAGTAATTATTTGTATCAATTAATACATTTACAATTGGGCCCAAAATAATAGCTAAATAACAGAGATGGAAGTTTTTGAATTACAATTAACAATTAAGCAAAAATAGTATTAGTATTCAATGCACATGCATCACTTATGGTATTACTATATAAACTATAGCATAGTAGTATAAAAAAAAACAAGAGTGGAAACTAAAGTACAGTCAACCCCTGATCATTCGTGGTTCGGAAGATTCTTGCTGGCTTGGAAGCTTCGGATTATCATCAAAATTCGCGGGAATCCACAGTGGAACCAAATGTTCAGGAATGTTAGGAATTACATTTTAACTATGTTTTCACTAACAAATTTCATATAAAAACCCCACAATATTGTATTAAAGTGGTATAATGGCTAAATTAATTCACTAAGGTACCATATGGGCTGTGGGGGTGCGGTTAGAAATTGCAGATTTTCGGAACTCGCAACGTAACCACTGTATTTCTAAGCTTTAGTTTTGCAACACTACAATAGAACTGAAATATTGTGCAACACGGTTTGCAAATGTACATTTTGTGCAATCTTATACACTTACTTTACTAATTTAAATCAATTTATTGCAATCTGATATATTTACTGAGTATACATTTTTGTAGACTGAATATCTAATCCCTTAGTGCAGTGACTGAAGTGTTTTTGAGTAGGGGTGTTATCTGGCATGCAGAAAGTTATTAATCACACACACAGTGGGCTTTTATAGCCTAAATGTACCTGCCATTTTCCTTAGTGGGCAGGCTTTACACATTCAACCTGTCATTCTCTCTGTTAAAAGTCCTTTCTCAATATGTATTTTTATATGATCTTATGTCCTTGTGCCTTTTCAAAAAGACACAAAAATGCAGGGAAAACCCAGGGTCATTTTATGAGGTTAACATCGATGCTTCTGCTAGAGATGATGTATGCAGGCAGTGCAGCTGTGGCTACAGTGAAAGGAGACTTGTTGAATTGTGTTCATTGAGTTTCTTGTTTTAGTAATGACATTAATTTTCTTGTATGTGTTTTTATAATATTAATGGTTTCAGTAGCCATGGAATCATAATTATGGTATTAAGAGGTGGATTGCTTCAGGCAAGATGCCTCTGAAGGCCCAGGGGTGAAATGCACGGTCCAACACTGCTTCCATCCAGTGTTAATGTTAAACTTGTTAGTTAGGTTTTTAGTTAAATTGAAGTCACAGTTGCAAACAGTGAGCTTGTTAGATTAAAACATGCCTCACAGCACTTACCACACCTTGCACTGCACCATGCACCCTGCGATCCTGCTTAACTGGTCCCACTAACTCCGAGGAAATATGAATGGGATGACTGAAGACTCTTCTCTGCTCTGGCACATACAGTAGGTGGTAAAATTAACTTCTGCTTGATGTCAGAACAGCTAAATTACTAGCAGTCTTTAAACAAGCGTTAAAGCTGTTCATCTTATGGAATTACTTAGATAGGCTATTAGATCTTAGATTTCTTAAGTATTTCTAACTATATTCTTTCCCTGTAGGGTTTTTAGACTAAAAGTATTCTTACTGTGTGTCCTAATGAACCATTTGTAAGTCACTATGGATAAAGGTTTCTGGCAAATGACAAATATAGATGCCATTTTATAAGTATTGAATTTCATTTATTCTATGTCCTCTGGTATATTTTGAATTTGTTCTTCCAGAGTAGCCTGGCAATGCTAATCTTTTTGAGAATGCAAGTCTGTTCTCTCTATGTTCTATTTCATGAAGGTCAAGTGTAGAGCAGAGTGTTCTAGTATTTAGGTTTTTAGGTCAGAAAAGGTGAAAAGAGCAGATGTGTGCTTTGCATCTGTGAAGAAGTATGCCATCGACACAGTTGGGTGTGTATACGTGTCAGTGTGCAATGATAGAGAAGAAAAACACACACAACATGGCATACAGTATCTTGCAGATTTACTGACCAAATGTATTAAGAGAAAATTAATTTAGACAAAAAAATTCATTTAGACGATCTGCTGTGATCTCTTTCTTCTTTCAAAATATATAGCATTTAAAATAATAGTTTTGTTCTTTATAAATGGAATGAGGCGGGGGGGGGGTGTCTGACTATTGTTGTTTTTCTTGTGAAATCCTACACTGGTCATTGATTCCCTGACAGACGCAGACTTAGGAAAACACGTCATTGGAAGTTTCCTGCTCATTTATCTCTGCTGTTTTAAATGACTTTAGAAGAGCATTACTAATGTTTCTTGGAGGGGATTCAGACACTGAGCTTGTATTTGCCCTGCAGTATAACATACCACTGAAACAGTAGACTCACACTTAATGCTCTGTTTGGTCACTTGAATAGGCCTATTAATTTCTCCTTGTATTCAATTAGAGATGTTGGACTATGGGCATGGAGACTGCTGCATTTCAAGGTTTTAAGACGGTATTTATTTTTTTGGTGTTTATTTTATTTTTCGTTTCATATTTTCTGCATACTTTCTCTGTTTAATTTGTATTATATTTATATTATATTTTTTAGGATTTTGCCCTAGGCCACTGTGACTGGCTAATTGATCTGACCCAAAAGACTACCATCTAAATTTTTTACTGCCTTTGTTTAAATAAAGCAGTAGATTGTTCATTGATCTCTCTCTCTCTCTCTCTCTCTCTCTCTCTCTCTCTCTCTCTCTCTCTCTCTTTCTCTTACACACACACACACACACACACACACACACACACACACACACACAAAACTATCTGAGTGTGGAGGGAATGTGTGCAGAGCTCTCTGGCATTTTGCCAATCTTCTGCATTTTTCTTTTCTTTTATTTGCTTAAATCAAAAAGTATATAAGAAAGCTTACAGATACAAGTGATCTGAACAACCTGTAAAACTAATAAATGAACATGCAATAAGGAAACATCACTGCAGAGAATCAGCACTGGATAGAGAGGTCACTGACCTACTGCATGCTTAACATTATATTTTTGTTTAGCTTTGGCTGGTCTTGTGTGCAATTAACAATATTTGTCACAATCATCCTGGACAAACATAAGAAGCTTTAGTTTACATTATCATTTACATTTAAGACATGTGTCATACGCCCTTACCCAGAACAACTTACATTTTTTTAATTCATACAATGAGGGTTAAGGACCTTGCTCAGGAGCCCAAGAGTGTTAGCTTGGTGTGTCTGGGATTTAAACTCATAACATTCAGATCAAAATCCAATGCCTTAACCACTAAGCTACCACCTCATGTTTTTAAGTTGTTTTCATGTTAAGATTATTTGCATTAATTGATAAGTGCATTAAAAATGCACTGTACATGACCATACACATGAATAAGCCTTTAATCTATAAGCCTTTAATAAAAAATGTTTAATCATGACTATGAAAACAATGCTTTTACATCTGGTTTAGTAATGTTATAACAATTATAATTATTATTGATATAATAATGAAGATAATAATATTACGATTATTATTATTAGGGCCCGAGCACCGAGGAGCAGGCCAGAATGGCCTGCACCAGAGGTGCGAAGCCCTATTGTTTTCCTTAGAATTTTTTTTTTTTTTACACACATTGGACATTTGGGGTCCCTTAACATGCTCGAAAACTCTTGAAATTTGGCACACACGTCAGAGTCCTTTGTCACTAGGGCCGGACAAAGGGTGGAATACGGGCGTGGCAGGGGGGCTCTGTAGCGCCCCTGTAATTCAAAAACAAACATTTGTGCACAGATCGGGCAATTATGTTCGCACATGTACGAGAGTTGGTAGGCATATAGATCTCATCGACCCGAACAACTTTTGCTCTCTAAACTATGAGCTCCGCCCATAGTTCGCAACGATGTGTCTATTGTGAATCTCGGACATAGCGCCACCAACAGGCGCCACAAAGTGTGTCAGTCACAAAAGGTGGATTTTTTGACAGTTGCATGTGGTGAACTTTTAAATACTCCCCCCAGGATATTTATGCGATTGACACCAAACGTGGTCAACATGATGCTGAGACATTGTAGATAATAAATTGCAAAGGAATTTTTCATATCTCGAACGCTGTTCCCATGGCAACGCGTCAAACTTTACTTTTATTTCAGGCATATTTAAGCTCTTGGCATGCACTTTGTGTGCATCAACATGCTCGAAAACACCAGAAATTTGGCACAGACGTCAAAGTCGTCTGCCATTAGGACCGTTCAAAGGCTGGAACATAGGCATGGCAATAGGGCTCTGTAGCGCCCCCTGTAATGCAAAAACAAATATTGGTGCACAGATCGGGCAAACATGTACGCACATGTACGAGAGTTGGTAGGCATATAGATCTCATCGACCCGAACAACTTTTGCTCTCTAAACTATGAGCTCCGCCCAACAGGAAGTCGGCTATTCTGTATGGTTTCAAAAGTGCATGTGGTGAACTTTTAAATACTCCTCCTAGGGAATTCATGCGATTGACATCAAAGTGGTGAACATGATGCGAGACATTGTAGATGATAAATTGCAAAGGAATTTTTATATCTCGAACCCTGTTCCCATGGCAACGTCAAACTTTACTTTTATTTCAGGCATATTTAAGCTCTTGGCATGCACTTTGTGTGCATCAACATGCTCGAAAACACCAGAAATTTGGCACAGACGTCAAAGTCGTCTGCCATTAGGACCGTTCAAAGGCTGGAACATAGGCATGGCAATAGGGCTCTGTAGCGCCCCTGTAATTCAAAACAAACATTTGTGCACAGATCGGGCAAACATGTACGCACATGTACGAGAGTTGGTAGGCATATAGATCTCATCGACCCGAACAACTTTTGCTCTCTAAACTATGAGCTCCTCCCAACAGGAAGTCGGCTATTCTGTATGGTTTCAAAAGTGCATGTGGTAAACTTTTAAATACTCCTCCTAGGGAATTCATGCGATTGACATCAAACCTGGTGAACATGATGCCAAGACATTGCACTTGCTAAATTGCCAAGGGATTTTTGATATTTTGAACGGTGCAGCCATGGCGAGGCGACAAATTTATGGCGAATTCAGGGAAACAGGAAGTGTCCAATATCTCAAGCAAAAAATGTCTTATTCGGATGACGCGTGCTGTGTATGTTCAGCCAAGGATTCCGATTGCATCAATGTGCCTATTGTGAATCTTGGACATAGCGCCACCAACAGGCGCCAGGAAGTGTGTCACAAAGGTGGATTTTTGACAGTTGCATGTGGTGAACTTTTAAATACTCCTAGGGAATTCATGCGATTGACATCAAACGTGGTGAACATGATGCCAAGACATTGCACTTGCTAAATTGCCAAGGGATTTTTGATATTTTGAACGGTGCAGCCATGGCGAGGCGACAAATTTATGGCGAATTCAGGGAAACAGGAAGTGTCTAATATCTCAAGCAAAAAATGTCTTATTCGGATGACGCGTGCTGTGTATGTTCAGCCAAGGATTCCGATTGCATCAATGTGCCTATTGTGAATCTTGGACATAGCGCCACCAACAGGCGCCAGGAAGTGTGTCACAAAAGGTGGATTTTTTGACAGTTGCATGTGGTGAACTTTTAAATACTCCTCCTAGGGTATTCATCCAATTGACACCATACGTAATCAACATGATGCCGAGACATTGTAGATAATAAATTGCAAAGGAATTTTTTATATCTCGAACCCTGTTCCCATGGCAACGCGTCAAACTTTACTTTTATTTTAGGCATATTTAAGGCTTTTGCCGTGCTTAGATTAACTTGAAATTTGACACATACATCACATTTGACAAGTCACATACATCACAAGTGTGGACAAAAAGGTCGGACAACGGTGTGTCTCTTAAGTGTCTCACTAGCGCCCCGTTTGTCTAAAATCTGGGGTTTCTTTTACCTACAGTCCCCAAATGGGTCAGTAACAACATAAAATAGTCCACTGATATTTACCCACTTGATGCACTTGCCCACCGTGCATTGCTTTCTGGGAGGCACCGTATAGCGATACACAAATGTGCGAGGGCCCGCCATCGCTGCTTGCAGCTATATTTGTTGTTGTTATTGTTATTATTATTACAAGTGGTAATAGGACAAAAAATGTTTCTGTTAATAAATTAGTAATAAAATAACAGCAACAGTAAAGCGTGTACAAGCTGCAATATGAAATGTGGCATAATTGACTAGTCAACATTTTCTTTGATTGTGTAGTGAAGTGTGCTATTGTGTCATATTGCCCTCGAATATGCCCTCTAAATAGAAACAACACCCACTGTCACACCAAATGTTCGTCTTTCACAAAATTTATGGCTAGGCCACAGAGTTGTCACTTTCAGTCTAAATATGAGATGTTGAGATGCTATCACTACACCCCCACCACCACCTTATTTTTTTTCTTTACCACTCAACCATGATGCTAAAATACCAACGGCTTTTCAAGATACAGAAACCCATCACTGACATGCTCTGTGACATTTTATTTATTTGTTCCACCTTGGTTGTTTGGATCCAATTAAGAAGATAATTGTGGGGCTTGTGGACGGTTGCACTGTTGTAAAAGTACAGAGTGCAGGGCTAATTGACACAGCAGCTGCCAGTGTTTATAAAAAGCCTGGCAGATCCTGAGGAATGGAGAGATGGTATCATCTTGCTCTCTAATGTAGACCCTGTGAGTGTGTGTGGAGAGAGAGAGAGAGAGAGAGAGAGAGAGAGAGAGAGAGAGAGAAGGCCCGGATATGAGGCCAGGTGAGTGAACACAGCCACACGAGTGTGCATTCCAGTGCAGATCAGAGCCACATAGCCACAGAAATAATTATCACCTCCAAATACTCCCGTTCTCATATGTTCTGTTTGAGTACCCCTGTAAACACAGAGACTATTGGATGGCACTTAGCATGTGGTGAAGCTCAGGCAGGAATTGGGAAAGCAGCCAAGATATGAATTTTATGCCAGGTCATAAGTAAATGATCTCACTCTTTTCTGGATAGGGGCTTTTGAAACTAGGCATGCGATTCTGAATGAACACACTGGGTGTTGACATGTTGCAAACCTATGGCATGGAAGCTATGATGTATGGTCTCACAAGGCCATCAAGAACATCCAAATAAATGTTTTAAACCCCAGGGCATTCTGCCCAGTGTGTTGTTTGAAAAATGGCAACCTACTGTAAAGGAGTGAATTGGCTCATTAATATTTGCCCTGTTAAAAAGGTGCAGCTGGAACTGTGACTGAGAACTGACCTGGAAATAGGTCTACAGTAAGCTTGGTTCAGTTACCATGGATCATTTTAGTCATTTCTGATTAGATTGTGTTGACTTTTTGTCTCTGGTGTATGGTGCAGTAGTGCTGACTGGGAGAGTGACTGCTAATGAGCATAGGTGTGATGGAAGAAGCTGGGATCTTTTTGCACATCCTCCAACAATCTACAACTCTCTCTCTCTCACTCTCTCATTAATCAGCCCACAGAAACGTCCGGCTGTGTGGCAGCTTGACTGCTCATTTATTCTGTTGATAATAGCAATACTGGTGATAAATGTCCCACAGAGTGCACATGTGCTAAAATATTAATAAATTGGAACTCTTAATTTGCAAATGCAAATTCAATAAATTTCAAAAACAGTGACAAAGTCATATTATATTTATGTGAGTATGCAGACTGTGGGTGGGGCACTGTGATTAATTCGTTTGGTTGTGGCTATTAACAAATTGTAATTTCAATTGTAATTTCAAAAGGAATGCAGATGGAAATGAGATAAGACCATCTTTTTGTTTAATCATATTGTGTTTTCCTACTTTGTTTGAAAGCAAGTGTTTTTTCTCAGTGGTCTTGGTTTTAGCTTATGTTCACTATATTTTCGCTGTGTCTTTGCATTGTTGGTGGTCTGGGGTGGCGGCTGCATCTCTCAGCACAAGCCTGCTCAGGTTTGCTCCCCCTGGGGGACGGCTGACTTGGGCCAGATGGCACAGGACAGGAGCAAAGATAGAGGAGCTCCCTCCAGCTTGACCGACTGTACCATGCCCGAGGTGAGAGCACATGTCCCATGCCAGCCCTGCTCCATGGCACATGCCAACTGCACAATTCCCACCAATGAGGAAGAAAATGTCACTTCAAAGTCAGTTTGAGGGGAAAAGGAGCAAAAACTGCTTCCATAGTTTATTTTAGCTGGGTTTTTAATTATTGTTTGTTATTGTTTTTCCAAATATCCCTTCTCTTATTTTTTAGATTTTTTTCTTTTTATTTAAGGCCAAAAAAGCCCATGTGTTTCTTACTTTTACTTAAAGTTTGTAATCTAAAAAATTATTTTGAAATACTTGCATTTAGTAATTGTCATAAATATTAAGAACTATAAGAGTTACACGAGGTTGACAGATGGTTGGGTAAGTATTTGGTCCAAACAGCATGGATCCATGAACCCAAACTGTCTTATGGCCTGGTGGAGGTTGTGGAGTGGTGTGAAGAATGTGTTCTTTGCATACATTGTGCCTGCTAATACCAATTAATTATTACTTGAATGCCAAAGCTTATTTGAATATTGTTTCTGATCACGTGCATCTCCTGATGGTTACAATTTCCCCATAAATTTCAACAATGAGTATTTCCAGAATGCACAATGTCACAAAACAACAATAAGCTCAATGATCTTCAATGGCCTTCCCAGTCACCAGATCTGAATTCAATAGAAGACTTCCGGAATGTGGTAGGATGTTATGTTATGTCAACATAAATGATTTAGGCTGTTGATGATTGTCAGGAATCCACCTGCCACGCCCCGCTCGGCAGCTGTCACGCTGCCTCGATCTTCCGCTCCCAGCATTAACGAGAGACAAGTGTAACGAGACGCCGAGGGTGGCGCTCCGCTCCAGTGTTACGCCGAGGGTGCCGCTCCACTCCAGTGTCCTGCCGAGGGTGAGGTGACACACTACCGCCTGGCTGCAAAAGGGATGTCATACCGCCGCCTGGCTGCAAAAGGGACGTCATGCCACCGCCTGGCTGCAAAAGGGACGTCATACCGCCGCCTGGCTGCGACGAGGACAACTTATTGCCGACTAGTAGCGAAAGGGAACGCATACCGCCGCCGGAGCGCGACACGAACAGGACGTCAACGGCAAACCATTCCGGATGGCCCGTCACACCTCCTGGTCCCTCTGAAGGCGTCATCTCGCCACCAAGTTCGTCTCCGGATGACGTCTCGTGCCCAAGTTCCCCTCAGGGCAACGTCTCGCCTCCAAACATCTCTGACGGCAACGTCTCACCTCCAAGCCTCTCTGACATTGACGTCTCGCCTCCAAGCCTCTCTGACAGCGACGATGTAGACCAAGACCTCTCTAAAGGCCTCTGAGGGACCTTGAGGAAAGATGTCGCCTGGAGAGGGACTCTGAGGCATGAGGTCCCCTGGAGAGGGACTTGGAGGCGACGTCATGCCTCAGAGTCCATCGGAGAGGCTTGGAGGCGTGACGTCGCCGTCGGAGTGGCTTGCCTGGAAACGGACTCTGAGGCATGACGTCTCCTCCGAGTCCCTCTCCAGGCGACGTCACTCCTCCGAGTCCCTCTCCAGGCAACGTCACACCTCCAAGTCCCTCTTCTGGTGACATCACGCTTTAGGTCGCTCAGAGGATGACAAAGCACTCCCGAGTTCCTCCCGAGGGTGTTGTTACGGCTCAAAGCCCCACCAAAGGTGTCACTGTGTTCCTAAATCTGGCTGTGGGTGCCATCATACCCCAGATTGTCGCTCCGCCCCTGATCTCCGCCGAGGGCGTCTCTAACATTAACATAAACAACTAACATACGCTAACACTAACATACGCAGAAAGGAGAGGCGGGGATTGGGTGACATCATGTCAATAAGGAGAGCTGAATCCAGATTAAAATTATGGATGGCAAAAAAAAATCTAAACCCCCAGGAGCCAGTTCGGAAAAAAGAGGAAGGAAGTTGCTGGGAAACATGCAAAACATGAATATGTTTATGCAGCTCTATCACTTATCTCATTATGAGGATAGTAAATGCTAATGCATTTAATGAAATAGGCTGTATATCACTTAGGTTATGCTGTGTTCCATGCTATGCTTTTACACATAGAGAAACAATATTTCTGGATTGGATTGTAGTTAAACTAGCACTAATTGATTTGGTTACTTTTAATTGAGGTGATGTTATAACCTAGCCATTAGGGTTGCACAAGCAAGTGCATTCTTAGTACCGGTTCCCAGGAATGGAAAAGGAGTTTGCTGGTACCAATTTTTAGGAATAAGGGAGATGTGCAGACCTGCAGTAACTACAGGGGAATAAAGTTGATCAGTCACACCATGAAGTTATAGGAAAGAGTAGTTAAAGCCAGGCTGAGGGAAGAAGTGACCATCTGTAAGCAACAATATGGTTTCATGGCGAGGAAGAGCACCACTGAAGTCAGGTGTGGTAGAGAAGTAGGGTGTGAGGGTGGTGCAGGACATGTATAAGGACAGTGTGACAGCAATGAAGTGGCAGTAGGAATGACATGCTGGTTTAAGGTGGCGGTGGGATTGCATCAAGGATCTGCTTTGAGCCTTTCCTGTTTGCAGTGGTGATGGTCAGGAGAAGGGGAATGAAAGTTAGGAGGAGCAAGACAGAGTACGTATGTGTGAATGAGAGGGAAGGCAGTGGAGTGGTGCAGTTGCAGGAAGAAAAGGTAATGAAGGTGGATGAGTTTAAGTACCTGGGGTCAACTGTACAAAGTAATGAAGAGTGTGTTAGAGAATTTAAAAAAGTGTGCAGGCAGGTTGGAGTGGATAGAGAAGAGTGGCAGGAGTGATTTGTGATAGAAGGGTATCTACAAAAGTGAAAGGGAAAGTTTATAGAACTGTGGTGAGACCTGCTATGCTGTATAGTATAGAGACAGTGGCATTGACAAAAAGACAGGAGGCGGAGCTGGAGGTGGCAGAGCTGAAAATGCTGAGATTTTCATTTGGAGTGATGAGGATGGACAGTATTAGAAATTAGTTTATAAGAGCGATTGTGAATGTAGGACGTTTTGGGGAAAAAGTAAGAGCGGCCCGATTGAGATGGTTTGGACATGTGCAGAGGAGGGACATGGGGTATATCGGAAGAAGAATGCTGAGGATGGAGTCGCAAGAAAAGAAGGAAAAGAGGAAGGCCAAGCAGGAGGTTTATGGATGTGGTGAAGAAACACATGCAGGTGATTGGTTTGAAAGAGGCAGGTGTAGAGTGGTATAGAGATAGATTGTCTGCTGTGGTGACCTCTAATAGGAGCAGCCTATAGAAAAAGAAGAAGAAAATTGAGGTGATGTCATAAAGATTTTCTGTGATTGTACTAAATAAGTAAATAAGGAATCTCTAGTGCAGCTGAAAAAGCAAATTTTAAAGACATATATTATACTGTATGGAGATAGATGTTGTATGTGTCTCATGGCTACAATTATCCAAGAAGTTGTATGCTTTTTGATTCTGAGAGTTTGATAAATTGCGCGCAATGACGTATTTAAATGCATTTAGGGTGATATTTTTTACATGAAAGCAAGCTCTCAGAAATATATCCAGATTTATGGACTGCGCTGAGAATATGTCTTACTTATCCAGTGATTGTAGCTAAAGCAGAGAGGAGATTTTCAAAGCTAAAACTAATAAATGGGGAGATGTTTGGTCATGGCCGTGTTCACCCAGGGTGTCATTCAAGCTAGATCCGCCATTGGTGCTTGGTGGTATTTACTTAGCATGAACATACAGTTCAGCGGCCACTGTTTCAACATCAAACAGAACATTTGGAGAGGAATAAATGATGGAATAAACTCCTGACTCTAACTTGCCACAACAGCTGTTGCCTTATTTGCACGATTTTTTTGAAGTTGTTGAAAAAAATGTTTTGGGCTTGTGATAATTTATTAGATATCAATTAGTTTTTGACACATTAATATCATTCTAATAATAGATTGTGTGCTAGAGTAACATTACAGTCTTTTCACATAAACTGAGTTTATAAAGCAAGGGTCTTGTGACAAAAATGCCAAAGATACCCAGGATGGCGCCGGTGAGGTTGGCTGCCGTCATGACTGCTCCTGCTACGTTTTCTCTTTTTTTGTTTATTTTATACTTTTATTTAAGTAGTTACACTTCCATCTACACAAGATGGACATCATTAGATATGACAGAGACACTCATATCTATTGGTGTACAATGCACTCACCTTTCGCCGTTTTTAAACCCGGACCCATGCTGGCCGAGCGAGATCCTGAGGGAGAACAAAGGACGTGACCCGTACCGGCGTCCGCAAGGGAAACGAGCCGGCGTCAGGAACAGGCTGAGGGCACGCGCACACCGCGCTCCCTTACCTAGTATCCTGTTAGCCAACGTCCAGTCACTGGAAAACAAGCTTGACGACCTCAGGGCAAGGGTCAAATTCCAGAATCCAGAAACTGCTCCTGAATTTCCTTCAGGAGCAGTTTGCCACAAGGTTGTTTCCTTCTCATCTGAAGGTTACGCGTCCGCTATTGAAGCTTATCATGCTCTGCTCGCTGGGAAAGGACCCGTTAGTGACATGTTTCCTCTGCGGTACAAGGAGGTTGAGGCCTCGAGTGTGAGATTGCCTGTGTGGGACCTGGCTGTCGTTCTGGAGGCCCTGTCTAAGCCTCCCTTTTAACCCTTGCCTGAGGTGCCCTTGAAATTTCTTTCAGTTAAGATTGTATTTCTTCTGGAAATCTCTTCCATAAGAAGGGGTCGGGACCTTTACGCCCTCTCCATTACCCTGTCTCTCTTGGAATTTACCCCAGGCATGGCCAGTGCCTTCCTCTACCCCAGACCAGGGTATGTTCCCAAATTGCCCTTGGATTCCCCACGACCTGTCATGCTTCAGGCATTCTATCCTCCTCCCTTTCAGGCCCCCGACCAGGAGAAGCTTAACCGGCACATATATGTCCACTGAACGGAGCTGTGTAGAAAGACAGAGCAGCTGTTCATCTGCTAAAGTCCCTATAAAAAGGGACTTCATGCTAATAAGCAGACAATCAGAAGGTGGATTGTTAATGCTATCTCGTCCTCTCATGAGTCCTCTGGTTTCCTACCTTTTGGTGTCAGAGCTTACTCCACTCGGAGTGTGGCGGCCTCTAAAGTCTTGTGGTCTGGAGCATCTCTCTAAGACTGTCAGCCTGCGGCGCGCGCACTTCCGGTTCTTCCACTCCCGCAGCTCCCGCTTCTGCTTCTGGGGGAATATCATCGGCTTCCTGATCCTTTTGAGACTTTCCTGCCCCCTCATTTTTGCTTCCTGGATCCTTTGGTTACAGTTTTGGATCTTCCAGTTTCCTCGGATTTGCTTTTGCCGCTGATCACGTTATCTATATATTTTTTTTCTTATTTATAACTCTCCCTGGTTCCCTCTCTCGGCCATTCCCCGCTCTGCGCCTGTGGTCGTAAGTTTTTGGACACTTTGTTTTTGTGTTTTTTCTTATGTGGACTATCCAACGTGTGGTCGTAAGTTTTCGGACACTTTGTTTTTGTGTTTTTTCTTACGTGGACTATTCAGCCTGTGGTTGTAAGTTTTCTGACACTTTGTTTTTGTGTTTGTTTTTCATACGTGGACTATTCAGCCTGTGGTCATATGTTTTAGGACACTTTGGGTTTTGCTTTTGTTCTGCTAGGACTCTGTGTTTTGCTTGAATTTTTTTTTTTGTGATTAAAGACTTTGAATATATACCTCGCTGGCGTCCTGCATTTGGGTCCAACTACCTGCACCCTGACAAAGACATCTGCAACATTGCAGGCTGGTCCACACTGCTGACCTTTGTCAGGTTCTACAGCCTTGACCTTAGGGCCACTCCTGGCTCCTCTGTCCTTCGACCTAGCTGTGCCCATTCACACTAGGAAGGGACTGGTCAGTCTGGTGGTATTGAACCCAGCTCGAGTTCCTAAATGGAATAAAAATTAGTTCATAGTTGAATTGGGTAGGGCTAAATGATTCAAATGGCTTCAATGTGATTGTATTTGTAAGCATTAAAACATGAATATGAACCTCCCTGTGCCCAGAACATTACTCAATGTTTAGCATGTTAAATGATTTTAGAAAGCAAAACTACGATAATTGTTTCTCATTTTATTCACAACAAAGCAAAGAAAATATATGAAATGTTTAAACTGAGGAAAGGTACCATTGAAAAGGTAATTTTGAATTTAATGTTTACAACTAATCTAAAAAGTTTTGGGTAGGGCCATGTTACCACTGTGTAGCATCCCCTCTCTTTTTTAACTGCAGTCCCTATATGGGAACTAAGAGGAACAGTTACCGTATTTTCTGGACTATAAGCCGCTACTTTTTTCCCACTCTTTGAACCCCGCGGCTTAAACAACGAAGCGGTTAATTCATGGATTTTTCCTGGGTTTTTCCCGGTTTCACAAGCTTCAAGCCAAAAAAACTGAACCCCATACCATTAGACCAATGAAATTCCGAACGGGTTCAGGTGAACCAATTAAACTCTTTATATTAAATCAGATGCGCTCCCACTGAATCTGGCTGCACCACATCATAAATATGGATGAGGTTCCTCTGATGTTTGACCTGCTGCTCACTCGGACTGTCAACAGGAAATGCGAATCATTCGTCCTGGGCATGAAAAAACGCACTTCACCTGTGTTCTGAGCTGCACGGCATCGGGAGAAAAGCTTCACCGATGGTGATTTTGTTGTAAAAGGAAGGAGGAAGACAGTGAACAATGACTTTTTTGGTAGGCTACTGTTTAGATACAAGCCGTGTAACAGTCACTGTCTTTCGTTAAAGCCTGTGTAAAGTTCATTAGTTTCAATGTAGACACCTGCGACTTATAGACAGGTGCGGCTTATTTATGTTCAAAATAAAAAAATTTAAAATTTACTGGATGCGGCTTATATTTGGCTGCGCTTAATAGTCCGGAAATTACGGTATATATTTGAATATTAAATCATGTTACTGACCTGTTGCCAATTAACCTCATTATTTGGAAAATGTTCCCCATAACGCCTTCAGCCTTTTGTAGACCTGTCCAATCTTGTTTGAGACTGGGCTAGAATTTAAAATTTAAAAATGTAAAATTTCTTCAGTTTTAACATTTAATAGCTTTTCTTTGTTTCCCTTATTAATAAAATATGCTCATTGATTAATGACATCATAGGATATCAATGAGCATCAGAGCCCATGAAGTACTTTGTTTTATTCTTTTACTTTCAATCAGGTGGCTTTCTTCCTACATTGTTTCCACTTGTTATTTAATTAGTTACAGCTCTCAAGTAGAGAGATGACTAATAATTTCAGCTTACTGCTAACTTACTGCAACCAGCTCTTTTATAAGGAAGACACTAGGCAAAAAGGACAGACACATTTTCTACTTGACAGAACATAAACCAGCAGCAGCTGATTGGGAAATTGCAGATAAAAGAAGAGAAAAAAGAAATGACTTTGAAATATCATATTCCGTAGATGGTTGAACTACTGTATAAAGAGGAATAGTTTTGGAGTAGTTTAGATTCTTTTTTTTTTTTTTTTTTTTGAAACTTTAGATTATTTTTTACAGAGTAAAAATATATTTCAGTTGATTCCATTCAGTCACAAACTTAAGTTATTTATTTTATTTTTGTTTGTGCTCTATGGCAACGTTTATACTTCATTATGCCATTGACAAGTCATGCACATTAATATGCGCTATTACCTTAATTTTTTCTCTCTTGTATTTAATATACCTCCTGGGCTCATCATAGGTACTTAATCCATCATATTAATGTTCTGCATCTGTCATACTGGCATTGCAATTAGCAGTCTCAATATTTTGTTCTAGCTGTTTAGCTGTGCACTGATTTTTGTCTTGCAGTCTGGCATTTGCTGTTTTCTTGGCTTGGAAATTTTCCTCTTTTGTACATCCATGACAGATGCATAATTGAATGATAAATGTCCCTCTATTATTTATTAATTAACGGAATAGGCCAGTGTTTGGGCAGGGAGAGCTATGTCTATGTCTCCTTGATTGGTCCAGACGTGACGCTCTGAGCAGCTGGCAGGCTGTAGCTTACTCCCCCATCTGTCTGCACACCCTTGTATCATCTCTGTTCATCTTCCATGTACACGAAAATAAATGGGAATGGTGGCAGGGGTGGAGATGGGGGTGGGTTCAGGCTGTGTGGTGAATGAAAATAAATTATGCAAATATGACTTGTTTAGGGTTTGCACATCTCCTTGTGTCTTCTCAGACCTGATGTACACCACAGTCTTGCACTCTTCTGTTTTTTTTTTTAGTCACTCGATTGACCTGACAAGCCAGCAATGAAGATTAATGACCCCACCCTGAGTGACAGCAGAGGGAATTAAAGGGCAGAGGGGGTCATTTATCATTCGCTGACAGGTGCCATTCAGCCCACACAGCCGGTACAGCTAGTGGCCACATGCCTTTTTGCTGGTTTCTCTCTGTGTAGTTTGTCTCTTATACTTACGTTTTCGTTTTAGCATGGGCAAAGCACATGGAGGTTAATAACACATTCCCGAATTAAAACTCATTCTTCAGGGCAAGGCTGACAGATGAAAATAAGAAAATCAATCCACTACTTGTTCCGGGTTGCTTACTCGCTGACTTGTCTTCTCTCAAGTGTAATTTAGATCCACAAGGCAGAGAGGCCAGAGCAGAGAGACTTTATGAGGTATCATCCATTATAATTTACAAATAATGCCAACTCTCAGGATCATTACTGCCCAAGCATTAATGATTAATTTCTTATTCAGCAAAGCAATTCCTTCTTGGCTTCTGGGCACCATACTTTATCCTTATCAATGGTTGTTTAATCCATTTTATCTCACCAAGATCATCTTACTGAAAAAAATCAAGCAGTTTTTATGTGTTTGTATTGGCTTTAATAACAAGGCAGTAGTTTTTGCAAAAACATGCTAAAACCACCAAGAAGACATCCATGTACTTATTATGAGTAAATAATATTTTGGTTCTGTAGAAATACACAAATGAAAGGACACTTTAGTGTTGGCAGCTCTATGGATAAATAATCTTAGTTAACATTTATACCATCTATGATGACTTTAATGACAAAACAGTTTTAAATTTGTCATTTCATAACTTTATCAACTGTTAAAGGCCACATACTACTAAATTAAGGCAGCTATAATAGCAGTCACGTCACTGCATTTATTGTTTAAATTTAATAAAAAAATGCAAATACTGAGTCCAGTTAATTATTTAGTTTGGGGCACATCTAAGAAATAATGGATATTAAGCCCTGTTAAAATGAATAGTACATTATAGATTTTTCGAAAATCTTCTTGAAAGCGTTTATTAATTTGTACATAATATCACATGATTGGAGATGCATGTATCCCAGTCAATAGGAGGGTAACATGAATCTTCAATAGTTTCAGCAAGGTCGTCCTTGATGACTTCAGCATTCTCTGAAAGTCAAACCAAACGGTTCATAATATGTTCATAATAAATAAACTAAAAAACAACTGGTTGTCATGTTATACACTGTTATATTTATTATATAAAAATACATTGAATATATATACTGTATATATATATATATATATATATATATATATATATATATATATATATATATATATATATATATATATATATATATATATATATATATATATATATATATATACACAGTACAGACCAAAAGTTTGAATTAACACATGTGGAATTATATATGGAATTATATACATAACAAAAAAGTGTGAAACAACTGAAAAATGTCATATTCTAGGTTCTTCAAAGTAGCCACCTTTTGCTTTGATTACTGCTTTGCACACTCTTGGCATTCTCTTGATGAGCTTCAAGAGGTAGTCACCTGAAATGGTCTTCCAACAGTCTTGAAGGAGTTCCCCCGAGAGATGCTTGGCACTTGTTGGCCCTTTTGCCTTCACTCTGCGGTCCAGCTCACCCCTAAACCATCTCGATTGGGTTCAGGTCCGGTGACTGTGGAGGCCAGGTCATCTGGCGCTGCACCCCATCCCTCTCCTTCTTGGTCAAATAGCCCTTGATGCCTTCAATGTGACTCTACAATTTTCATAGTCATGAAAATAAAGAAGACTCTTTGAATGAGAAGGTGTGTCCAAACTTTTGGTCTGTACTGTATATATATATATATATATATATATATATATATATATATATATATATATATAACACTAATTCCATTACAGGTATTAATTAATTCAGATCAATAAGAAAAAACAAGTATATGAATATTATGTACAGAGCATTTTTCCTGGAGAGTGTCCATAAGCTGACTTCAGAGGTAAATGGAATACAATTTTCTTTCTGATTATAGTTTTTGTGAAACTTAATTTTCGGGGAAATTAAAAATAATTAAATAATTTCTGTGTTGGACAATTAATCTGCATAATTTCTCTTCACAATATCTTTATACAAATGAACTTTAATTAGCAAAAAGTTACAAGATACAATACAAAAGTGTATTGTGGGTATAAATAGATGAACAAATGTAGCGAATAAAGTTTAGCCACCACTATAAAATGGCCACCACCACTAAACTAAAACACAGTTTTAGTTTAATTTATTAGAGTTGAAATACCATTTTATAATTGAGTATGCTTTTTGAACTGTATTTTGTAAACATTTTACATTTACATTTGCGGCATTTAGCAGACGCCCTTATCCAGAGCGACGTACAAGCGTGCTTTAAATCTCTAGTAATGAATAAATCTACACTGGTACGCAAGATTACAAACTCAATATAACTATAACTCGAATTCTACAAACTTGGAAAGTGCTAATGTAGATATTTTAGGAAGAGGTAGGTCTTCAGTCGTCGCTTAAAGATAATCAGGGACTCTGCTGTACGGACATCTAGGGGAAGTTCATTCCACCACCTCGGTGCCAGAACAGAGAAGAGCCTTGAATTGTACTTACCTCTCATTCTGAGAGAAGGTGGTACCAATCGAGCAGTGCTGGAGGATCTCAGACAGCGGGGTGCAGTGCGAGATGTGATGAGGTCACTGAGGTAAGATGGTGCTGGTCCATTTTTGGCCTTGTAGGCAAGCATCAGTGTTTTGAATCTGATACGTGCAGCTACTGGAAGCCAGTGAAGGGAGTGCAGCAGTGGGGTGGTGTGGGAAAACTTGGGCTGATTGAACACAAGTCGTGCAGCTGCATTTTGGATCATTTGCAGTGGACGAATAGCGTTCAGGGGGAGACCTGCCAGCAGAGAGTTGCAGTAGTCAAGTCTTGAAATGACAAGAGACTGAACAAGCACCTGGGCAGCCTGTATGGACAGAAATGGTCGAATCCTTCGGATGTTATAGAGAAGAAATCGACAAGAACGAGCAACATTAGCGACGTGGGAAAAAAGACAGTTCATTGTCCATAGTCCATAGTAAATATTAGCTGTTGTTTTATTAAAACTGTTGTTGTCACTAGACTGCTGTTCCACATAGTTTTTTCTAAAGTAGAATTAGTGGCCCAAAAATGAGATCTTTTGGTATTAAATTTGCAATGCTGAATTTGATTTGTTAGTCTGAATTGGGATTATTGGACTTCAATCTGTGATTTCTGAATATATCAATTTAATTAATTTTTATTTGTATAGTGCTTTTAACAATTAACATTGTCTCAAAGCAGCTTTACACAGATAAGGAGGTGATAAAAATAAATAAGATGTTCTTTGAGTGGACCAAAATCACACCAGAGCAGTGTGAGAGACTAGTGCTGTCCTATGGCCGCAGATGTGCTGAAGTCATTCAGAGCAGAGGCCTGTACACTTCTTATTAATTGCTGACTGTTGTAACCTTCAGAAAATTTTGTTGTAATGTTTTTCCATGCTACAGTCATTGTTGTTCTCTAATTTTTATCAGTGTGTTTTCTGCAAAAGAATGTTTTTTTTTTAAATGCCTTATTTAATTTGTGGAAAATGTGTTCTGGTAGCATGTTATAGACAGAACCTATCGTGCCATGCATGATTTCAAACCATGACGTCTTAGTGTATTACCATCAGTAACCTTGAAAACGGTGGTCCCAGCTCTTTTCAGGTCATTGACCAGCTCCCCCTGTGTAGTTCTGGGCTGATTTCTCACCTTCCTTAGGATCATTGAGACCCCACGAGGTGAGATCTTGCATGGAGCCCCAGTCCGAGGGAGATTGACAGTCATGTTTAGCTTCTTCCATTTTCTAATGATTGCTCCAACAGTGGACCTTTTTTCACCTAGCTGCTTGGCAATTTCCCCGTAGCCCTTTCCAGCCTTGTGGAGGTGTACAATTTTGTCTCTAGTGTCTTTGGACAGCTCTTTGCTCTTGGCCTCTTGTTAATAGTTGGATTCTTACTGATTGTATGGGGTGGACAAGTGTCTTTATGCAGCTAACGACCTCAAACAGGTGCATCTAATTTAGGATAATAAATGTAGTGGAGGTGGACATTTTAAAGGCAGACTAACAGGTCTTTGAGGGTCAGAATTCTAGCTGATAGACAGGTGTTCAAATACTTATTTGCAGCTGTATCATACAAATAAATAGTTTAAAAATCATATATTGTGATTTCTGGATTTTTTTTTTTAGATTATGTCTCTCACAGTGGACATGCACCTACGATGACAATTTCAGACCCCTCCATGATTTCTAAGTGGGAAAACTTGCAAAAGAACAGGGTGTTGAAATACTTATATTTAACTAATATATATATATATATATATATATATATATATATATATATATATATATATATATATATATATATATATATATATATATATATATATATATATATTAGGGGTGTAACATATATGTACACATAGTCATACCAAATGCAATCCTTTTTACATGCAGGAACGTAAGTAACTCGCTTTATGGATTCTTTAGCGTTTTATGTCCAGCTTCTAGAATTTCTCTTAAAATGAGAAAATCCTGCATATCGTGAATGAAGAAAATGGAAGGATGGAAGAAAATAAGACATTTGTTGAAGTATGCTAAAATAAGAACAATTAAGTAGATCTTTAGAAAATTTTATATAAAATGTAAAATAAACCCACACACACACACACACACACACACTTACACATCTGTATTAACCAAACGGTGTCTAACAAATGTAAGTTATTAAATTTTTTTTTTTTGCATTAATTTTACTGTATTTTTTATAAAATATTATAAAATATTACATTTTATTTGTGCCAATTTAATTGATTACTTTATTGATTCAATATAATAAAAAAGTGTATTGCATTAATATGATTTATGCTATTATATTCATACTTGTTTAACTCTAAAATATAGTCATAAATATTATTTTATATATTATTTAACCAAGCATGCATTTAATATAAGTTTAAAAAACTTAAACTGTAGATGTTCACAAATGTTAATAATAATAAACTGTCAATAAAAAAAAGACAAGCAATTTTATGTTTTGCATTTCTTCTCCACTAACTGTACTGTACAAAATTAAACTGAACAATGACTTGAAAACCGAGGTGTGTAATAAACCTTTAATGTTGTGTACTGTTGCAGCCCTAATATATAAGGTTATACATTTTTATTGTTGTCCATAGACAATCAATCATATCATCAATCATATTAGTGCAAAACTGTATTAATGAAGCCTCCGTTGCATTCCATAATTTAGTTCTATCTATTAAGATTAAGGGTGTGTGTTTTTTACCTGTTCCACAATGCCCCTGCAATTCAAAATTATATATTTTTTCCTTAGTTTATGCTTTATTATCTAATGGAGCTTAATAATTCATGAAGGATTAACAGAATTTTAGCCAGTAATTATCATTATGTCAGGGAGGTATGGGTATATGTTTTCATTAACTATCACATAGAGTCTTTTAATCTTTATTATAAACTCTCTGTGCTATTTTTCACTCTCTTATTATGCATTTTTATTGTGTGTTGTTGCTGTTATACCAATAAGGATTACTGAGAAACATTCATTTGGATGGCTTGCCATGCCTTTTAAATACATTAAAAAGACTCCAGAGGTCTTCCACGGCACTTAATATGATTCTTAGTTTTTGTCTAAGATAAATAAATTGTATAATGAAACTCTAATATGGGTTCCATTATTTCAGCAGGGGTGCAGGATTAATTATCCTGCAGTGAAAGCAGTGCTGATGGAAAGAGCTAATTTAATGCATTAAATAAACTCTCATATATCATGAAGATGTGCATTTCTCAAATACTTCTCCTTAAATCTGTGGAATTTAAGGTAAAGCTCAATGTTTTTAGCCCTGTTGACTAAAATATACATCAACTATACCTATTGTAACTCCTATAAAACTATAATATTTATTAAGAAGTTTTAAGAAAATCTGGCAATACTGGAAATGTACAATGTAGGAGTTAATAAAGTAATACCAGTACATTGTTTAGGAGGATTTGCATTTTAAAACTAATATCTGTTTTTATTTATTGCCAGATGGCAGGGTTAGACAGTGTAGTGCCGGTACAAAAAGTTTAATTTCTAAACCTTCCAAACATAAAGAAGGTCAAAGCCTGTAGTTAAATATTATGATATAGAACAAGTTTCATGACACATGGATTCACATATTTGTCCCTTAACATTAACCTGATTTTCCAGCAGGCTGTTTCTGATGTGGTGGAGATGTGTTTCTTACTTGGGGAGGAGATCAAGATGTTACTAATGTAATTGATGATGGCTTTGCCCAGCATGTCTCGAAGAAATGTGCTGGCACTGAAGATGCCACATATGTGGCATATGGCATCACAAAGTACTCAACATTTCCATGCATAGTTGCCTGGGCATATGAAGAGCAAAAAGCAGGTAGAGAACATAACTTAGCTATCCTCAGAAAAGGACATTAGTAGTCAGAGGAATTTACCAGTGTAAAAAGGCAAGACAAAAACAAACTTGCAAAAAAAAGAAAGATCAACAGAATATCAGAATTACAAAGAGCACAGTTCAGAGTGTGAACTATATATGCTTTAATTGTGTGGCCCATGTTGGAGTCCTGTATGCATGATTAGTATGGCACTGGCTTTGTGATTAGTATGAGGTATTAGGTTGTGACAGAGCCTGTGTTTGGGTATTGTAGTTAATGGAGCCATGTTTATAAGCCATATTGTACTCTGGAGGATATAATGTGACAGATTTTAGCATTGACATAACATTAATTATTTATTACAGAAAAATCTGCCCATGTCCCAGGTGTATACAGATATTTTGGTATATTTAATATATTTATATACAGTTAAGTATTGAATTCATGTCAGCTCAGACCACTCTGGTCATTCTCCTCTTGTCTCTCTTATCAATAAGGTGTTTCAATCTGCAAACCTTCAAACATAAGATGTTTTTTTCACACCATCCTGGAGACTGTTTTAAATTCCCAGGAGATCAGCATGTATATGAAATACTGAAAACAGTCCTTCTGGCATCAACATGCAACTTTTACTTTATTCTGATTTTTGGTTGTGAACATTATTAAAGCCTAATTGAAACTTGTGTTATGTATCAATGTGATGTTTTGCCTTTGCTGCTGCCACATAATTGGCCAAGTCAAAAACTAGAGGAACATGTTCAGTGTATGGGTATTCCTAATTCCTAAGTGGATAGTCAATGTATTTGTTCATCCTTGGCATCAAAGACAGACAAAAAAATTAATAATTTATTCAATTATTTATTTATTAATTATCTTATAGTAAACTGTGAAATGTATGGAAAAGAGTTATAAATTAAATATTAAATATAAAGATTTAATATAAAATATATTTTATGTTCAGGACTGATAATAGCATTAAAATAGGAGAGCACTGTCTAATCTGGTGTACAGTGGCAGATCAGAAAGTTGTCCATTGGTTGTTCTTCAGTTAAAGCTTCCAGCACTATTCACAGTTTTATATCTATCTCCATATCTTAGTCCAAGTCTTCCCTCAAGGGTCCACATGGACTTGTAATGGCCACATCACTCTTTTATTCATAGGAAATCATCTGTCCCTTTTCCAGTTATTTTATCTTAATTGTCCTGGCAAGTATACTTAGCGGGTATATTGGCAATTTATGGCCCCAAACCCCCTTCCCGCTTAGCCCCAATTAAACCAGCAGTTACAGTAAAATACTGTAACCATCAACCCTGGCTAGCCCTATATGCATGGCATAAAGCTGTCCCCTTATTGCCACCGGCTGTGTAAATGTCATCAGCTGTGTATGAAGCTCTTCACTCCAACTCATCCTGCATTCACACACATTCATTTAATAGGTCAAAGAACAAAGCAGGGTGAATTGATTTTACAAACAATAAACAATAGAGTTTTGGCAAACATTTGTGAACATTGAGGAAAAAAAAAAAAAACAGAGCAATTCCAATAAGGCAAACAGTGCAATAAGCCTTGGTAAAGGCAGAAGTAAAAAGACAAGAATTTAGCAAATACCTGTTTTTGTGAATTAAAATTAGTCTCTTCATGGTGTGTGAGTGTAATATAACAAAAGTGTATTCAATTAGAGGTTTAGTGCCTGTCTATGGTGGCCATATTTGTAGCCCACAGTGTTTGCTGGGAAATAAAGTTCTTTACTTGCTGTGAGCCGCAATTAGAGGCTTAGTGCCTGTCTATGGTGGCCATATTTGTAGGCCACGGTGTTTGCTGGGAAATAAAGTTCTTTACTTGCTGTGAGCTGATTACTACATTGGGCTCCTGAGGTCAAATCAAAGCACAACTGGGAAGGTGGTTTGTTAGTGTTTGACCTTTACCACATTGGGCTTGCTTTATTAAAGCTAATGGATAATATTGGCAGATCAGACAAACATGATCCAGAGAGATAATAAACAACAGGCCATCCATCTGTGGTCTGCAGCAGCCAGAAGTTGAAATTCATGTCATTTTTCAGTTCAACTGTTCTGCCTTTTTGTCTTCTGATTGTTAAGGTGGTGATCCAAACAAATGATAAATCATGATAAATCAGCCAACCTGACATCAGTGAGACAGCAGATCTTTGTTTCTTCAAATAATTTAATCATTTCATTCATAAATGAAAATGAAATTTCCTATTGTTGAACAAGGAATAAATGCAACTAAAGTAAATACATAAATTTTTATTATTACAGACACTGAATAAGGACAGAGATCGTCTCCAGGTTATGTATGTAACCATGGTTCCCTTGGGGATCCATGGTTACATATGTAACCTGGAAACCTTGAGCTGCGTCTGAATGCTTTGGGAACGAGATTCAAATCAAGCTAGACTGACCAATCCCTGCCTAGTGTGACAGGCACAGCTTGGGCAAAGGACAGAGGGGCCAGGAGTGGCACTGAGGTCAAGGCTGTAGAACCTGACAAAGGTCAGCAGGGTGGACCAGCCCGCAGCATTGCAGATTACAGGCCTTAGCAGTCTCCTTAGTGGCCCTTAGGGCTAGGTCTATAGCACACCGAAGCTCACTGACCTGTTGCCGCCTGAGACATCTCCCACGTCCAGCTCCCGCAGCAGGTCAGCCTGATAGGCCTGTAGCACCACCATGGCGTGCAAGCATCCAGGGGCCTGACCCACTGAGGCATAGGCCTTGCCCACCAGTGCCTAGGGGCTTGGTGGACAGCACTGGGGCTTTGAGGGATGACACATCAACGGAGAGAGCATCTCTTCAATTTGGGGCATCATCCCATAGACACACTCCTTCAGTCCTACTATGTTAGAATATAGCAACACCTTGAGATTGAAATGGCAGGAAATAGGACCTAGCCCATGACCTCGGTGTGCACGTCTGGGAAAAAGGCAAGCCCCGTCGTGGAGTTGCAGAAAGCACTCGTCCAGCTTGTTAGGTGGACGGAACTTCTGCTTATCGGCCCAACAATCTATTTCCAGCTTGGCAACGGCGTGGGTCACTACCTATGAGCTCCTCAAAAAGGACCACCTGAGGTGTGGTCTCAGGGGGTTTGGAGACCTCCATCTGCCCCCTCCTCAGAGGAAGAGAGGCAGAGCTGAGTGCTCACCTCACAATAGAAAGAAATCAGGTGATGAAACGAGCAGTTGAGCACCCCTCTGCGAGGTCCATTTGCGAGCCCCATGTCCTAGCATGCAACTTTGCCTTAGCTAAAGAGCACCCTCCTCCTTTGCATTCGCATGGTCATGCGAGCAAAATCTGCGCAGTCGGCTTTCTCAAGATCCGACTTAGCATGCTCTGCTCCCAGACAAGCAACACACAATTTATGTGTATTAGGGATCTATGTATAAACATATACAACCCTCAAACATCAATGAACTGAAGCTTGTAATATATTGTAATGAAGAATAGTTCAAGTTTGTTACTACAACTTTTTACTACTGAGAAATATAACTGCTTTTAACATCAACTAGAATAAAATGTATTTAAAGAAACAAAAAACCTTGCAATGTATATTCTCAAAAGTATATGTCACTGGATGCATTTTCTTGTAAATTGGCAGATAGAGTGTTTCAGTAGACCTATGAATTCAGAGACAGAGATTAATGTTGGTTCTAGACCTGTTGCTCATCAGACCTTCTGATTCTTACTGCAGATTAAATTTGCAGCTTGTGGTATAGCCTATACCCAATGCTTGTACATGGATTTTATCTGTTTGATCTAGATTTTTTAGCAATTATTATTATGGGTTGTTTGAAAGATCACACTAACAGGGCAAATTCACCAGTCTGTCGCTTTGTCCAGTATTTGTGATAACTGTGATAAGGCACTGAAAGGCAAAAAAAAAAAAAAAAAAAGTTTGTTGAATCTGCTTAATTAAAATTATTACATCAATTTCATGTGATTGAATTGAATTACATTAATAAAATTCATTTCTTCCCCACATGTAACATGATTTAATGATATATATATTTTCAGGTACTGAATAAGGTGCTGAAAAACGCAGCAACCATATTACCATAATATTATTCTACCTTGCATTTTAATTCCATTCATTTAATACTATGGGCATAGTTTCTGTCAGTGCCAAAAGCTAGTAAATGAAACAATTAAAACAATTGGGCAAATAAGTATCTAAGGTGAAAGAAGGCGATCCTGGTAATATTATTCACGTGAGCCTACAAGGATGACTAGGGTCAATAATAACACCAAGGTCTTCGACTGCTGTACACGGTGAAACAGGAACTCCATCCAGAGATGCTACGTAATCGAAAAGTTTGCTTCTAGCTGCATGTGGTCCTAGTAAAAGTACTTTTGTCTTATCTGAGTTGAGCAGAAGAAAGTTAACAAGCATCCATTGTCTAATGTCCTTTACACACTCCTCAACATCTTTAAGCTGATCTCTCTCATCTGGCTTTGCTGAGATATACAGCTGTGTATCATCAGCATAGCAGTGGGCCTAAAACAGATCCTTGCGGAACACCAAACTTTACTTCAGAGAGTGTGGAGAACTCACCATTTACATCAACAAACTGATAGCAATCAGTCAAATAAGACCTGAGCCAAGGGAGAGCTGTTCCCTTTATTCCAACAATGTTCTCAAGTCTAGCAAGCAGTATAGTATGATCAATGGTGTCAAAAGCTGCACTAAGGTCGAGCAAAACAAGTAAAGAGACAAAACCATGATCAGAAGCCAATAGCAGGTCATTTACCACCTTAACTAGCGCTGTCTCTGTGCTATGATGAGGCCTATATCCTGACTGATGCATTTCAAAAATGTTATTCCTAAGTAGATGTGAGCATAACTGCTGTGCTACAACCTTTTCTAATTTTTTTATATAAAGGGTACACACACGGTATTGTGCATTACACTTTCTTTAGCCTTGCATACTGCTAAAATTTAATTCCAGCGCATACAATGGATATAGATGACTGACAATCAAAAGCCACTTGACATAATTACTGTAACATCTCAAATGTCAGCCTACTCATTTGAGACAAATAATGTATAGTGAGAGCTTCTTTCTTTTATGGTGCATACAGAGAAGATAAACAAAGTTTGGTGATTGTTCTTGTCATTTTATGTTCAATTCAGTTGATTCAATTGTATATAGTTTTTTAACAATATAAATTGTCTCAAGCAGCTTTTCATAGATCTTCTTCTTCTTTCGGCTGCTCTCATTAGGGGTCGCCACAGCGGATCATCCGTCTCCATACCACCCTGTCCTCTACATCTGCCTCTTTCACACCAACTACCTGCATGTCTTCCCTCACCACATCCATGAACCTCCTCCTTGGCCTTCCTCTTTTCCTCCTACCTGGTGGCTCCATCCTCAGCATTCTTCTACCAATATAATTCATGTCCCTCCTCTGCACATGTCCAAACCATCTCAATCTCGCCTCCCTCACCTTGTCACCAAAACATCCTACATGCGCTGTCCCTCTAATAAACTCATTTCTAATCTTGTCCATCCTCGTCACTCCCAACGAAAACCTTAACATCTTCAGCTCTGCTACCTCCAGCTCCACCTCCTGTCTTTTAGTCAATGCCACTGTCTCTAATCCATACAACATCTCAGGTCTCACCACAGTCCTATAAACTTTCCTTTCATTCTTGCAGATACCCTACTATCACAAATCACTCCTGTCACTCTTCTCCACCACTCCACCCTGCCTGCACTCTTTTCTTTACTTCTCTAAAACACTCTCCATTACTTTGCACTGTTGACCCCAGGTACCTGAACTCCTCCACCTTCTCCACCTCTTCTCCCTGCAACCGCATCACTCCACTGCCCTCCCTCTCATTCACACACATGTACTCTGTCTTACTGTTTCTGACTTTCATTCCCCTTCTCTCCAGCGCATACCTCCACCTCTCCAGGCTCTTCTTGACCTGCTTCCTACTCTCACCACAAATCACAATATCATCCGCAAACATCATTGTCCAGGGAGACTCCTGTCTGACCTCGTCTGTCAACCTGTCCATCACCAATGCGAACAGGAAAGGGCTCAGGGCTGATCCTTGATGCAGTCCAACCTTCACCCTGAACCAGTCTGTCGTACCTACTGCACACTTCACTGCTGTCACACTGTCCTCATACATGTCCTGCACCACCCTCACATACTTCTCTGACACACATGACTTCCTCATACAATACCACAACTCCTCTCTTGGCACTCTGTCGTACGCTTTCTCTAAATCCACAAATCCACAATGCAATTCCTTCTGTCCTTCTCTATACTTCTCCATCAACATCCTCAAAACAAATAAGGCATCTGTGGTGCTCTTCCTCGGCATGAAACCATACTGTTGCTCACAGATGGTCACCTCTGATCTTAGCCTGGCTTCCTCTACTCTTTCCCATAATCTCTCCTAAACATCTCCACGCTTCTACAGGTATGTCATCTGGTCCAACCGACTTTCCACTCTTCATCCTCTTAATCGCTGCTCTTACTTCCTCCTTACTAATCCTATCTACATCCTGCTTCACCAACTCCACATCATCCAACCTTCTCTCTCTCTCTGATTTTCCTCATTCATCAGCTGCTCAAAATACTCCTCCACCTTCTCAACACACACTCCTCACTAGTCAACACATTTCCCTTTCCATCCTTTATTGCTCTAACTTGCAATACATCCTTCCCAGCTCGGACTCTCTGCCTGGCCAATCTGTATAAATCCTTTTCTTTTTCCTTAGTGTCCAACCTCTCATACAGCTCCTCATATGCCTTTTCCTTGGCTTTCTCCACATCCCTTTTTACCTGCTGCCGCATCTCCTTGTACTCCTGCCTACTTTTCTCATCATTTTGTCTATCCCACTTCTGTTTTGCCAACCTCTTTCTTCTTATGCTCTTCTGCACTTCCTCATTCCACCACCACGTCTCCTTGTCTTGCTTTCTATTTCCAGATGTCACACCAAGTACTTTTCTAGCTGCCTCCCTCATCACTCCTGCAGTAGCTGCCCAATCATCCAGCACCTCTTCACCACCAACAAGCCCCTGTCTGACCTCTTCCGTGAACCTCACACTACACTCTTCCTCCTTCAGTTTCCACCATCTTATTCTTCTTTCAGTCCTCACTCTCCTCCTTTTCTTCTTCGCCTCCAAAACCATCCTACAGACCACCATCCGATGCTGTCTAGCTACACTGTTCCCTGCCAACACCTTACAGTCTCCAATCTCCTTCAGGTGTGCACCTTCCTCCACTCTTATACGTCACCCTATGATCCTCCTTCTTCTTAAAATAAGTGTTCACCACTGCCATTTCCATCCTTTTAGCAAAATCTACCACCATCTGCCCTTCTACATTCCTCTCCTTAAAACCATACCTACCCATTACCTCCTCATCACCTCTCTTCCCTTCACCTACATGCCCATTAAAGTCTGCCCCAATCACCAATCGTTCTTTCCTAGGTACACCATCTACCACTTGATCTAATTCATTCCAGAATCTTTCCTTCTCCTCCATCTCACAGCCAACTAGTGGAGCATAGGCACTGATGACATTTATCATCATCCCTTCAACTTCCACCTTCACGATCATCACCCTATTAGAAACTCTCTTCACCTCCACTACACTCTTACTGTACTCTTCCTTTAGAATCACCCCTACACCATTTCTCTTTCCATCCACACCATGATAAAACAGTTTGAACCCACCTCCAATGTTCCTGGCCTTACTCCCTTTCCACTTGGTCTCCTGAACACACAACATATCTCCTCTCCATCATATCAGCTTCCTCTCTCCCTTTACCCGTCATAGTACCAACATTTAAAGTAACAACCCGAACCTCCACTCTCCTACACTGCTCCTTTCCCTGCCGTCTCTTTAGACATCTTCCTCCTTTCCTCCTTCTCCTTCAGCCAACAGTAGCCCAATTTCCACCGGTACCCTGTCGGCTAACGATACCTGTGGCGGTCATTGTTAACCCGGGCCTCGACCGATCCGGTATGAAATTCTCATTTGTGATCCGCATATTTGATTTGGCACATGTTTTACGCTGGATGCCCTTCCTAATGCAACCCTCCCCATTTACTCGGGCTTGGGACCGGCACTAAGAGTGCACTGGCTTGTGCATCCATAATGGCTGGGTAAGCTTTTCATAGATAAAGCAGTTATAAGTCTACTGCCTATAAGTTTGTCCCTTATAATTGTCAGTTTGTCCATAATGAGCGAGCCAGTGGTGACTGTGGTAAAGGAAAAACTCCCCGAGATGAGTAAGAAACCTTTATTGGAACCAAAAAGCAACCAATCCTCATCTGGGTGGCACAGAATGTTCATTCATTACAGTTCCTCATTTGTGTACGAAGTAAAAGTCCTTCCTTTAAACTTACACTTGAGTAAAAGTATTTGCCTTTAAATGTACTAAAGTATCCAAGTACTATGATTTATTATGGCTATATTTTCTTCTTATAATTTTTTATCACAATAACTAATGCTTTATCAACTCCGTTTATGTGAATAGACTCTAATGTTTCTCTTAACACACCATTCTTTTAATGGAAGGATATTAATGAGTCAAACAATTGATATCTAATAAATGATCATCACCCCAAAACCTTTCTCTTAAAATAAATCGCCCAAATAAGGCAGCGGGCGCTGTCGCAAGTTATAGTCAGGAGTTTCTTCCATAATTTATTACTTTATAAATGTTCTGCTTGCTGTTGAACTGATGCTGAGCTTTGTTCTAAGTAGATACCACCAAGCACCAATGGCAGTTCTAGCTTGAATGATGCCCAGGGTGAACCATGACATTACCCTACGGCAAGTCTCCTCCATTGATTAGTTTCAGCTTTGAAAAGCTCCTCTCTGCTTCAGCTACAATCACTAAGAACATATTCTCAGAGCAGTTCACAAATCTGGATAAATTTCTGAGAGCTCACTTTCATGTGTAAATATCACCCTAAATGTATATATTGCACAGTTAAATAGATGTGGTTGTGCACAATTTTTCTAACTTTCAGAACTAAGAAGCATACAACTCCTTGGCTAATTATAGATATACATCATCTATATATTTATATGTCTTTTAAATTATCATTTTAAGCTGCACTGGAGATTCCCCTTACTGAACTCAGTTCAGGACCTATTAAGTACAATCACAGATTGACATCATCTCAATTAAATTCAACCAAATAAATAAGTGCTATTTTAACTATATTCCAACCAAACTAGTTAGGTTGTAATTGTTTTGTTGCAAGCTACACAAATGATGATAAACTACATACCATAAATTATAATGTTATGCAAGCTAAAATAAATATTGTTACTCTATGCATAAAAGCATAGCAGGCAACACAGCATAATCTAAGTGATATACAGTTATTAGCCTATTTCATTAAATGCATTATCATATAATACCCTCAAACTGAGATGAGTGACAGAGCTGCATACATACCTTAAGTACAGTAACGAATTACATTTACTTCATTACTGTCCACCACTGCAGTTCATTATTGTTGAGGTGTGCTGTTCAGTGATGGTGTTTAAATGCAAAACTGTTCATGCAACCTGTGGTCCTGAACCACTGTAGTAGACTGCTGATATGTATCTATATGTATCTTCAATTGCTGTAAAAAGAGCTTACCTGCTAGCTGAGGATGCATGGTACATGTTAAATGGCTACAATGGATTCAAACTAATTTTCTTTCTTTCTTTCTTTCTTTCTTTCTTTCTTTCTTTCTTTCTTTCTTTCTTTCTTTCTTTCTTTCTTTTTACAAATCTTTTTGTTAATATTAGAAAAATATGTAATCTAAAATTCTTATGTATTAAGTGTATACAATATTATTTGGTGATTAGAAATTCTTCAATAAAGGCGATGCAGTCTAATAAAGCCCCAGGCCCAGATGGTTTTCCAGTTGAGTTTTTAAAGAAGTTTATTGATAAATTGGCACCGTTGCTCCTTGGTGTGTTCAATAAATCTCTGGGTTGGGGTGTGCTACCACCTACTTTTAATCAGGCCTCAATAGCCCTTCTCTTGAAGAAGGGCAAGGATCCCAACCTGTGCGGATCATACAGACCGCTGTCGCTGCTAAATGCCGAAGTGAAAGTGCTGGCGAAAGTGATCGCATCCCGGTTAGAAAATGTACTACCACAGATCATATCTATGGAGAAGACTGGATTTATAAAAGGGCGAAACTCATTTTTTAACACTCGTACACTTTTCAACATAATTTACTCTAAGCAGTCATCTCCTTTGCCTGAGGTGGTAGTCTCATTGGATGCTGAGAAAGTGTTTGATAGAGTCGAGTGGGAATACCTGTTTGCAATATTGGAGAAATTTGGGTTTGGTGATACATTTGTCTCCTGGATCCGACTCCTTTATAAATCTCCACAAGCCAGTGTTCGTTCAAATAATATTAGCTCTGATTATTTCAGTCTCGGGCGTGGAACCCGGCAGGGGTGTCCACTGTCACCACTGCTATTCGCCCTTGCAATTGAGCCATTATCCATTAAACTTAAATCCTCATTAGCCTTTAAGGGTATAACTCGCAAGGGGGCGGAATATAAGGTGTCCTTATATGCTGATGATTTGTTGTTATATGTGACAGATCCTTCAGCCTCTGTTCCTGTCATTTTATCTATCTTGGATGATTTTGGCTCTTTCTCGAGATACAAATTGAATTTCCATAAGAGTGAGTGTTATCCGGTAAACAATACTGCTTTACAACTTCAGCGTCTGAATCTGCCATTCAAATTCAACTGTTCAGGCTTTAAATACCTTGGTATCACTGTGACCCGTTCCTTACCCAGACTTTTTCATGCCAATCTCGCTCCGCTTGTGGCGGACATGAAGTCAGATTTTCAGAGGTGGAGCAGTCTACCTCTGTCTTTAACAGGAAAAATCAATGCAGTTAAAATGAATGTTCTGCCCAAGTTTCTTTATTTTTTTCAATCGCTTCCACAATTTTCACCCTAGTATTTTTTTGATTCTTTAGATAGAATCATTAATTCTTTTCTTTGGAGTGGAAAACCGCCCAGAATCCGTAAGACTTTATTGCAGAGATGTAAGCTCAGTGGTGGGCTTGCTTTGCCCAATTTTCAAATATACTACTGGGCTGCACATATCCAAAAACTGAACTTCTGGTCCAATTCAACAGAATCCACTTGGTGCAATCTAGAGCTACTGTCTTGTAGATCATCCTCTGTATCTGCTCTGCTTTGCTCACCTTTTCCGGTCAAACCATCTCAATATACTGACAATACAGTCGTACTGAACACACTTAAGATTTGGTTTCAGTTTAGGCGTCACTTTAAATTTAGGGCTTTATCAGCACTGAGTCCCTTGAATAGAAATCATTTGTTTCCCCCGTCACTTTTGGATTCAGCTTTCTCACTATGGCCCGAAAAAGGCATCAAGCAACTTTATAATTTGTACAAAGATGGTGTCTTTAGAAGTTTCACCAGCCTATCCTTGGAGTATGGGCTGCATACAGCTAATTTTTTGATATCTCCAAGTCCGCAGCTTTGTATCTAAATGCCTTCCCAATTTTTCCTCTGTACCCCCCAAGCAACCTTGGGAGAGTTTAGTCATGTTTACTCCACACCAGCGTAGTTTGATTTCCCGGATATACAGTTTTATTTTATCTCTTAATAGCTGTAATACAGATAAAACCAGGACCGCATGGGAAAGGAGTTGGGGCTGCAGTTTGGCAATGAATGGTGGGAGAAGGCCGTAGATAGGATACGGTCTACCACTTCCTGTGCCCGCCTCAGTCTCATTCAGTTTAAGGTTTTGTACAGAATTCATCTTTCCAAATCGAAACAGGCAAACTGCCCACTGATCGTTATATTTGGGGTTACAAACGAGTCGGTATCACTGGGTTCTGCACACAAAGATGTTTTAGCTTTCTCATCTTTATTGGCCAGACGTTGCATACTTCTACACTGGAAAACAATAGGATGTCCTTCCATCTCTCGGTGGTTTAAAGACTTAATGTTCTTTCTTAAGTTGGAAAAAATAAAATATACACTGAGGGGCTCTACTGGCACTTTTTTTTGCAAGTGGCAACCTGTTATTTCTTATTTTAGGGGACTACGGGTGCTACCTGATTAAAGATCTAAATTGGTCAAAATTGGACTGTATGCATGACCTTTATTTTGTTTCTTCAGTTGTTTAAGCAGGGGGATGTGGGGAGTGTGCGCGTGCGCATGTGTGTGTCTTTGTCTGGGGGTTTGTTTGTTTTTTGAGGGGTGGGGGTGTTTTTTCTTTGTTTGTTAAAAAAGGAAAAATTGAGAATTTCTGTTTACATTTTTGTATTTGTAATTGTTGATTTTTCAATAAAAAGAATTGGGGAAAAAAAAAGAAAGAAATTCTTCAGTTAAAATATAAAATACATCTTGCTATTCCAATGCTTTAATATGAGACTCACATTCCAGCAATTTTATTTACACCCCTGTTTCAAAGACTGTCTTTAAGGTAAAGCAATTCTGCATTTAAATCAAGTTTATTTAACTTGCAGAAGTTGGAATTTGAAGCCCACAATTAGGTTTTTTTGAGCCCCTGTGCATTTAAGCTACAATCATTATGCACATCATAACCAGAAAACAAAATAGTGCTTCTTACCTTTAAATAGGTTATGATGCATACTAGATACAACAACACAGAGGCATGTAAGCTTGTTATATGTATAACACTCATTGTACAAACTCATATCATTCTGATCTCTGGCTCCCACGTGCACACACACACACACACACACACACACACACACACACACACACACACTATGCAACCCAGTGGTGGCCCAGGGCAGATTGTGGGTCACTTGGCCAGAGGTTTCAGTAGGCCAGCAGGGGGCACTGACACTCTTTTACTTCACTGCAACCATTCTCTCTCTCTCTCTCTCTCTCTCTCTCTCTCTCTCTCTCTCTCTCTCTCTCTCTCTCTCTCTCTCTCTCTCTCTCTCTCTCTCTATACCCTTAATGAATTCATTGTAATTTAGTAATCAAAATTTTAATGAATTCTATCAGCTAAAATCATGAAAGTTGAACGGCTGATAAAATGTACACAGTTAACAGGAATATCTGGTATAAAGATGAAGTAATAAAAAAATAAAAATAAATATGCAAAAGCCATTATCCTACAGTACAGTACATCATGGTATATGCTTACATTTATAAATAGAAGATAAATAATCAGCATAATAATACATTATTTGATTAGGTATCAATTATTGCTTTTTTTTTAATCAAACACTTAAAAAATTATGCATAGAAATACACATGATATTTTGTGCACATTTGCATTATAATACAAAAAAGAAGGCAAAATACATGTTTGCTGTTTTTAAGGAAAACACAAAATGTGTTTGTTTGTTCTGCTAATCAGGAGCCGGGCATGCTACTAGAGCAAATATGAATATAGGTACAGTCAGGTATAGGACGTGTGTGTGTGTGTGTGTGTGTGTGTGTGTGTGTGTGTGTGTGTGTGTGCGTTTTGTGGGGGTAGGGCATGAGATGGCTGGAGTGGATCAGGTCTCTGATACATCAGACCCTGCTGGGCCCCTGCCTCAGGAAAGGGTCAGAAGTTCAGTTCCCTAGTCTGCTGTTCACACAGAAACACCAGATCCAGAACCCCCTTCCGTACACACACACACACACACACACACACACACACACACACACACACACGTACACAGAAAGAAACACTAGAACCAGTGTTTCAACAACCAAGTAAATTTTGCTTTTATAACATCTAATTTTATAAAAAAAGAAAAAAAAAGCTTTCCACTGGATTGTTAAACATAGCTATGAGGATTTGTTCATCCATCCACAAAAGCATTATGGAGGTTAGGTACTAATGTTAAGGAAGGTGGCCAGGCATACGGGCCATCTTTACAATTCATTCCATATATGATAGGGTGGAACTGCAGGCCATGTAAACCACAGAGAGCATTTGTCTCGTTTGTCTCACAAACTATCTAAAGTAGTCTGTGTGTAATAATAATTACATTATGAGGACCTATTTGCTTAATGCTGCATATGAAGGTTTTAAGTGGACATTCTTTTAAACTGTTTTTGATTTTAGCAGACATTGGCCGTTTCTAATTGTCAAAAGCTAGTATTTACGGAATCTTTGCTCGCAACAAAATCTCATACATTTATGAATATACGGTATGAGGAATATGAGATCAGATGTAAAAAAAAAAAAAAATGTTGGTAATTTTTAACATTGAGCATTGAACAGTTGAACACATCATCATTTTAATATGTGTGACATAAAAACATGCTCAACACACAAATTTTTCACATATAAAATGCATTAAAGGCAACAGGTGAAGTGCCGAAAAAACACATATGAAGTTGTCTTTCTCTGTGTGAAGATATTATGATATGATCTTCTAGTAATATAATAAAGATTAAGTGTTTTTTTTTTTTTACATTTAGCCCATTCTTGACCTTCTCACAAATGAACATCACACTTTATAACAATTACACACACACACGCACACACACACGCACACACACGCACGCATGCACGCACGCACGCACGCACGCACACATATATATGGTATATATACATATATACATTATATACAGTGCCCTCCACAATTATTGGCACCCCTGTTTAAGATGTGGTCGTGGACTTCTAAAAATTCTCCTTTTTTCTTAAAACAACATAGAACCCAAATGCAAAAAAAGAGAAAAATCCAACCTTTCATTTAAGTACATAACTTTGGTGGTTAAAAAAAAAATCATACATTTAGAAAAAAAAAAACCTTGAAATCATGTGTCCCACAATTATTGGCACCCCTAACAATTCCTCTGAAAATTTAATTGTTTTTTTTTTATATATATTTTTCTGTAGTTGCTAAGGTTGGTCAGGGTATCTAGGGACTTTTAATTAGTAATTCATGATTTCCTGTTTCCCTGGGGTATAAATATGACGTGACACAGAGGCCTAATTCTCTTACCCATTTGTCAACATGGCAAAGACAAGAGAACACACCATTCAAGTAAGGCAGATGTGTGTCGACCTTCATAAGTCAGGCAATGGCTACAAGAAAATAGCCACTCGCCTTAACTTGCCGGTATCTACAGTCAGAGGAATCATTAAGAAGTTTAAAACAACTGGAACAGTGACAAACAAGGCTGGAAGAGGTTCCAAGTTTATCTTGCCACAACGCACAGTGAGGAGGATGGTAAGAGAAGTAAAAAAATTTCCCAAGCTCACCGTCACAGAATTGCATCAAAGAGTGGCATCTTGGGGTCACAGAGTCTCCAAAACAACCATCAGACGCTCTCTACATGCCAACAAGCTGTTTGGGAGGCATGCAAGGAAAAAGCCTTTTCTCACTAACACTCACAAACGTAAACGCCTGGAGTTTGCTAAGCGGTACTGGGACTTCAACTGGGATCGTGTGCTTTGGTCAGATGAGACTAAGATTGAGCTTTTGGCAACAAACACTCTAAGTGGGTCTGGCGAAACAAAAGATGAGTATGCCGAAAAGCACCTCATGCCCACCGTGAAGTATGGTGGAGGATCTGTGATGCTGTGGGCCTGTTTCTCTTCAAAGGCCCTGGGAACCTTGTTAGGGTGCATGGCATTATGAACGCTTTGAAGTACCAGGATATTTTAAATAAAAACCTGATGGCCTCTGCCAGAAAGCTGAAGATGGGTCGTCATTGGGTCTTTCAGCAGGATAATGATCCAAAACATGTGGCAAAATCTACACAAAAGTGGTTCAGCAGTCACAAACTCAAGGTCCTCCCATGGCCATCTCAGTCCCCAGACCTCAACCCAATCGAAAACCTGTGGGGCGAGCTAAAGAGAAGAGTGCATAAGAGAGGACCCAGGACACTGGATGATCTAGAAAGATTGTGCAAAGAAGAATGGTCAAAATCCTCTCTGTGTTCTCCAATCTTGTGAAATGTTATAGGAGAAGATTAAGTGCTGTCTTGTTGGCAAAAGGAGGTTGTACAAAGTATTAACATCAGGGGTGCCAATAATTGTGGCACACATGATTTCAAGTTTTTTTTTTTTTTTCTAAATGTGTGATTTTTTTTACCACCAAAGTAATGTACTTAAATAAAAGGTTGGATTTTTTCTCTTTTTTTGCATTTGGGTTCTATGTTGTTTTAAAAAAAAGGAGAATTTTTGAAGTCCACGACCACATCTTAAACAGGGGTGGCAATAATTGTGGAGGGCACTGTATACAGCGAGTACACACAAAAGTGAGTACTCACCCCTCACATTTCAACAATCATTATAGAGTATCTTTGCAAGGGACAATACTATAGAAATAAAACTTGTAGTCAATGTGCAGCTTGTATAGCAGTATAGATTTACTGTCCTCTGAAAATAACTCAACATACAGCCATTATTGTCCAAATAACTGACAACAAAATTAAGTACACTCTAAGAGTAATAACAGCTGTATATTGTGTAACTATGCAAAGCCACTTGTCTTATTTATCATGTTCATGTTTTTGTCTGAGAGCAGTTAAAATTTGGTGTATATATATATATATATATATATATATATATATATATATATATATATATATATATATATATAAACATATTGATCCAGACACTGATCATTCTCTCATCTTAACCTTACTGTGTATTTTCCAAACATTTGTCTTTATTTGAGTGCCAATTAGCATCAGCTGCCAGAAATCATCATGTATTAATTTTTGTGCTGCTGAGAGCAAAGTAGAGCAGCAATCCCTTACAAATGCTCCCTTTTGTAATTGCATACCAGGAGCACATAGCCAGTGATAGATATGCCTAATATTTCATAGGGAAACCCTACAAATAGAATACCCTGCTGTGCTAAAGAAAACAATGTGTTTCGGAGCTTTGAGATCTAATCCATTACTGTGCTGTCAGAGAAAAGTAGAGAGGTGGGGGGTGAATGTGCTTTCCTGATTTGAAAAACAGGTAAGCACATTCACCCCACCTCTCTACTTTGGGTTCAACTATGAATAGGAATGTATGGGTTTAAGTAAACTAGTAAGTAAGTAGGTCAATTATAGCTTTTTAGTGAAAATGGAGATTGTCTCAAGCTCTGTCAGTTTGAATGGTGGGCATCTTTGTATTGCCTTCTTCAAGTCTCTCTGTAGGTGTTTGATGGATTTTATGGCTGGACCACTTACAGACAATCAAAATTTGCCCCAAATCCTCTCCAGTTTTAGGCTGTATGATTAGAATTTTTGTGTTGAATGGTAAACTCTAGCCAAGAGTTGTTTGTTGCGGTGCCAGATACCACAGCACACCTTTACAGGTCTTGTAAAGTCCATGCTTTAGTGGGTCAGAGCCATTTTGGCAGTACAAAGGGGACCTAAACAATGAGGTTTGGCAGGTGGTTTTAATGTTATGACTGATTCCAGCAAGTGTGTATTTGTGTGTATGGCTGTATATAAATGAGGATTGTGATCCATATGCCCCTGCCCTCTGGATGTTGTTGGTGATGCCACATTTGTTTTTTTATTTTTCCTTCAAAGTTCTCACAATGTTCTCATAATGTCACATCAGCTGCTGTTGTTGTCCTCAGAATTCCTGTTTTTGTCTAATTGTTAGCACCCCACTGTTTTTCAAGACATTCTAAATTATTGAATGCGGAATAATTTGGCTATAACCAATACATTTGCAAAGGATGTTCATTTTCTTTTTTTCTCAGCTTTAAATGGCTTACTGCCTGAAAAGATGTGTTTTTAAAATAGAGACAGACTTGATGTTGCAAATATCAAGAGACAGAAAATTCCACAAGTATGTGATACAACCTGTGATGATGGAGCAATAGTGGAACTGTCAATACACATAGCGACTCTACTGGTCATAGATAAATAATTTTTTGTGCTTACAAAAAATTTCAGTTTTACTACTGTTTAGTTTAAGAACATTTATTGAGAACCAAGCTTTAACTTCAGTCAAACAGTTGGAAAGAGAAGATGGAGAAAGGTCAGAAGTAGGTTTAGAGGACAGATAGAGCTGGGTGTCATCAGCATAACAATGGAATTGGATGCCATGTTTCCCAAACATACATCCAAGTGGCAATAAATAGATGATAAATAGTAAGGGGCCCAGAACTGAACCCTTCGGGACACCTGCAGTGATGGACGAAGACAAAGATTTAGATTTGAACTGGACGAGCTGAACAAATTGAGTGCAACAGAAAGCTTTGATGTAAACCAAACCAAGTAAGTATCTACAATTCCAATAGACTGCAGTCTATCTAATAAAACATCATTTGAGATAGTGTCAAACACTGAGGTTAATTCGAGAAGAATTGAAATAGACAAATGTCCTGAGTGAGCTGCTACCAAAAGATCATTACAAGGGCAGTTCAGAAGATTTTGACAAGAGATTAATGAATATTCTCTATTTTTGCATTGAAATAATTTAGAAAAATGTTGCATAATTCAGCTGAGTGTAACTGTATAGGTATTGAATCAGGAGGCTGAAATATTTTTGATAACAGCAGAGAGTTCTTGCATTACCTTTGTTAGACGTGATCAAATTTGAAAAATTAATCGGATTTATCTGTATTAATAGCGGTTTGTAATTTTTCATATGATGAGTATTCATTTGTTTATGGACAAGAAGTCTACTTTTAATACATAAATGTTCTAGCAGATGGACTTGAGCATTTAGACTATGCAAATCAGATGTATACCAGGGGGCAGAAATAACAAATTAAACAGAACTAGATTTTATAGACACATGTGTATCGAGTAATGACTGCAGCGCATCATTGTAGTGAGATATAAATCCATATAGTGTATAGCACAAACAATTCAATTAACTTTGATCTTTCAATTCATTTGGCAGGGAGTGTACAAGGGACTTAGGTGCTATTACAAGCTATCATTAGCTAGTGCCTCTTTCTCTAAGCCCAGCTTTTCTCCCTGGAAGTTATTGTTTATTTTGCACTGAGAGATTACATACTAACAACTTAGTCTGATACTGAAAGAACTGCCTTGATCAGAAGAAAAGGTAAAGATGTCATAAAGAAATTGCGAATGATAACAAATACATTAAAATTGAATGATGGCCTCATTATATGGTTTAAATATAGGGTTTAACTTACATTATTAATGTTAGTGATATATTGTCATTATGTCCATTATTATCAGGTGTATGACATCTGTAAGAGAAGAGATTACAGCATTGAGCCAGACTAAATATAACCTACTAGGTATAAGTATTCTAAAGGCAAATTAGATAACAATAATAATAATAATAATAATAATAATAATAATAATAATAATAATAATAATGTCTATTCTATACTGTTGTTTTAGAAGTTACATTATCATAGCTATTATATTCTATATTTGTGTTGCATTACATTAAATATTTGACCAAAACTTTTAGAAATGCTGGGAAAGAAAAAAAACTATACACCTGATACTATTTTCCCAATAGTCAGTATTCATTCCTGAATGAATTACTGAGCAATTTGAAAATTGTGATTTGTGATTTGAATAATATTTGTTTTCATTTGCAGAATGGTTTGATAGAATGGATTCCACACACAGACAAAAAAGCCAGTATTTGAATTCTGCATGTGAGCTTCTTTTGGTTCACTAAACATGACCCCATGCAGCCTTCTGGGAAGCCTAGGACTGCCTGTTCAACGATAGAGCCTTGAAAAACCACACATCTCATTAGTGTGTGCTTTCTAAACCCCCACTTTTGGTGACCTCCAAAACCGTGTTTGAGCTCCATGAAACAATGCATCTTTGATGACATTTGGAGTGAAGAGCTGGAGGTATGGAGAATGTATGGGAATAAGAATGCCGCCAGACATCAGAGTTCTGTGACTCCTGTATATTCTAGAGAGACTTTGTAGGATATATCCAACAGTGATAAGTCTGACACTGCCTTGGTGACATAGCACTCACTTTGGCCTCCAAAATGGATGGCAAGTTCAGTTCTCCAAGTTTTTTTGACAGTCGAATTGGCCAGATCCCAAAATGTGATTTTTGCACAATGTCAATAAATTCTTCAAACATCCACTAAAGCTTCCAGACAAATGCATTTAAATCATTGTGGGAAAACTGCAAATCGAGTGCAGTGTTCGAAGACATAAAACTAATTTAAGGTCTAATTTATCTTCACACATGACCATAGTCTGATTATATGTGTTTCTCCTGTCAATATTCTTGTATCTCGACTCATCTTATATGAAAGCAAATGGGTGGCTGTCTTTGGAGTTATGAACGTACCCTTACCAGTCATAGATGGCAGGAAGAGACTTTGGATAACTTGCTGCTTAACATATTTTCTTTTTTTTATCCATCTTTTAGACCAGATATCTATGTGGTGTAGCTTTATTCCATTCAATTCAATTTATTTTTATTTGTATAGTGCTTTTAACAGTGGACATTGTCTCAAAGCAGCTTTATACAGATAACATGGTAATAAAGAATGAATACGATTGTTCTTTAGAAGTGTAATTTTGCCCCTAATGAGCAATCCGGTGGCAAACGTGGCAAGAAAAACTACCTGAGGTGGCATGAGGAAAAAACCTTAACACTTACCCTGACCTTGGATCTATACTATTAAGCATTTCTTGATGTTTATGAAACTCTAAATGTGAGTTAGGGTTGCCAGGACAGGAACATTCCTGACCTTAGCCAATCATAAATAACTCATGGTTAAAAGTCAACAATTGATTAGGCATATAGAGTGAGAACAATAAAAATCGTAATAGATAAAACAATTATTGTACATGACTTAATCCCAGAAAATCCAAATGTAAAGTTAATGCTATTAATGTATTTAATTTTTATTCTTCAAATTATTTTGATTATAAGAATCTATAACCTTGATTTTAAAAAATTTAAAGGCTTTTAAAAAGCCATACCTACCCTAAAACACACAGTCATGACACATTAGTCTCGCTTATTTTTTCAACTGCCATGAACTTTTCTGGGAGTCAAAGAATCTGGGGCTATCCTGGGTACAGGTTTACCAAAACTGGAGCATTGAATACAAAAGCCATTTTTTTCTAATCTTCGAATTTCCAGTTCCGTTTAGTCACAAATTGTTTGAGTCTGTGAAATGACAGCTGTATGCCACCAGTTCAATCAAATAAAATTTTATTTGTCACATACACATACATACAGAGTACGACATGCAGCGAAATGCTTTTTACGACGGTCTGGCATGAGGGAATAGAATGAGGAGAAAAATAAACCAAGAACAAAAGATAGAATATATATATATATATATATATATATATATATATATATATATATATATATATATATATATATATTTAGGTAGATAAATAAAAAGTATAAACTATATAAAATATAAAATATATAAAGATATATGTAAAACAAAAGTGTATATATAAGGATGCGTATGACAGTAAACAGTAAAATTTAAGGTAATTGACGTGATTGTCCTTAAAGTGACAGTATGCGGTATGGTGTGGTATATAGTGCACTGTTGGGATGGCTGAGGTCCTTCAAATCTTCCTGGTCCTGGTCTGTCACTGCATGCTGTAGATGTCCTGCAGGTTAGGGAGCTCGGTGTGGATGGTACATTCAGCTGAACGCACCACCCTCTGGAGGGCTTGCCTGTCCTGCATGGTGCTGTTCCCAAACCAGGAAGTGATGATACCCGTCAGAACGATCTCAATGGTGCAGGTGTAGAAGGTCTTTAGAGGGAAGTTTAAAGTCCCTTAAGCATCTCAGATGGTACAGACGCTGCCAAGCCTTCTTCACCAGGGTGTTGATGTGATAGGACCAAGACAGGTCCTGTGTGATGTGAACACCTAAGTACCGGAAACTGTCCACTCTCTCAACTGGGGTCCTTTTGATGTTTAACGGTTGGTATGACTGCTCCTGCTTCGTGCTGAAGTCCACTATCAACTCCTTAGTCTTGCTGACGTTCAGGAGAAGGTTGTTCTCCTGGCACCATTTCTCCAGGTTTTTAACCTCCTGTAGGTAGGCAATCTTGTCATTGTTGGAGATCAGGCCCACCACAACAGTTTTATCAGCAAACTTGATGATGGTGGTGGAGTTGTAAGTGGCCACACAGTCATATGTGTACAGTAAGTACAGCAGGGGGCTCAGAACACAACTCTGGGAAGCTCAGCTCCAGTGCTGCGGGTGAGGGTGGATGAGGTGTGTTTGCCAACCCGTATGGCTTGTGGTCTGTCTGTCAGGTATTTAGAGATCCATTAACACAGCGGCAGGCTGAGTCCCAGGTCCTCCAACTTAGAGGTGAGCATAGAGGGAATTATGGTGTTGAACGCTGAACTCTAGTCCACAAAAATCTTTGCATAATTCCCTTTTCTTTAGTCCAGGTGGCTCATCGTTGTGTGTAGAAGATTTGTGATGGCGTCCTCAGTAGAACGGTTCTGGCGGTACGCAAATGTAGAGGGTCCAGTGTGTCTGGTAGTGTCATAGTGATAAAGTCTCTGACCAGTCTTTCAAAGCACTTCATCACTACTGAGGTCAAGGCTACAGGGCGGTAGTTGTTGAGGCAGGCGGGCTGGGGCTTTTTTGTGACAGGAACAATGGTGAACTGTTTGAAGCATGAGGGGACAACAGACTGTTCCCATGAGAGGTTGAATATCTCAGTGAAAATCGGTGCTAGCTGGTCAGTGCAAGCTTTCAGAACCTGTTATCTGGTCCTGCTGCCTTCCTGATATTCACTCATGCTCCGAGATGGTGAACGTGTTTACATTTCTGGCTCTGTCGGCGTGCATGCTGTTTGTACCGCTAGTGCTGCTAGTGCCGCTAGCGTGCTTAGCTGCAGCCATGAAGCGAGCGTAAAAGTTGTTTAGCTCGTCTGCCAGAGAAGTGTCCGCATTCCCCATTTTGAAGATGGTGTTCTATAGTCTGTGATGTTTCTTAGTCCCTGCCACAGGCTTCTAGAGCCACCATGTTGGAACTGTGACACCAATTTCCTCCCATATGTCCCCGATGGCGAGCCACGTATTGTAGGCAGCGGAGCAGGATCCACCCATGAATTCTGGTTGGGAAACATTCTGATGGTGGTTTTCTGCACCATATCTGTTTTAGTGATTTCTGTTGTTAGAGGTGTTTGCTCAATTAAAACAAATATTGTTATAATTTTTTTTTTTTTAGAAGACTTTTTTGAGCCCAGTCATTAGGGTTGCACAAGCCAGTGCACTCTTGGTGCCAGTCCCAAGCCCGGATAAATGGGGAGGGTTGTGTTAGGAAGTGCATCCAGCGTAAAACATGTGCCAAATCAAATATGCGGATCATGAAAGAAAAATTCATACAGATCGGTTGAAGCCCGGGTTACCAAACACCAACACAGGTATCGTTAGCCAACAGGGTTGATTCTGAAGGAAGAGTACAGTAAGAGTGTAGCGGAGGTGAAGAGAAATTCTGATAGGGTAATGAACATGAACCTGGAAGTTAAAGGTGCTTATGCTCCACAAGTGGGTTGTGAGATGGAGGAGAAGGAAAGATTCTGGAGTGAGTTAGATGAAGTAGTAGAAGGGGTAGCTAGGAATGAAAGATTGGCGATTGGGGCAGATTTCAATGGGCATGTAGGTGAAGGGAACAGAGTTGATGAGGAGGTGATGGGTAGGTATGGTTTTAAGGAGAGGAATGTAGAAGGGCAGATGGTGGAAGATTTTGCTAAAAGAATGGAAATGGCAGTGGTGAACAGCTATTTTAAGAAGAATGAGGATCATAGGGTGACGTATAAAAGTGAAGGAAGGTGCACACAGGTGGAATATGTTTTATGTAGGAGATGCAACCTGAAGGAGATTGGAGACTGTAAGGTGTTGGCAGGGGACAGTGTAGCTAGACAGCATCAGATGGTGGTCTGTAGGATGGTTTTGGAGGTGAAGAAAATAGGAAGGAGAGTGAAGACTGAAAGAAGAATAAGATGGTGGAAACTGAAGGAGGAAGACTGTGGTGAAGAGGTGCTGGATGTTTGGGCAACAACTGCAGAAGTGATAAGGGAGACAGTTAGAAAGGTACTTAGTGTGACATCTGGAAATGGAAAGGAAAACAAAGAGACATGGTGGTGGAATGAGGAAGTGCAGGAGAGCATAAGGAGATAGAGGTTGCCAAAACAGAATTGGGATCGTCAGAGTAATGTGAAAAGTAGCCAGGTATATAAGGAGATGCAGCAGCAGGTAAAGAGGTATGTGGCAAAAACAAAGGAAAAGGCATATGATGAGCTGTATGTGAAGTTGGACTCTAAGGAGGGAGAAAAGGATTTGTACCATTTGGTCAGGCAGAGGGACTTAAAGCGTACGACAGGGTGCCAAGAGAGGAATTGTGGTACTGTATGAGAAAGTCAGGTGTGCCAAAAAAGTATGTGAGGGTGGTGCAGGACATGTATGAGGGCAGTATGATAGAGGTAAAGTGTGCAGTAGGAACACCAGACTGGTTCAAGGTGGAGGTTGGACTGCATCAAGGATTGGCTCTGAACCCTTTCCTGTTTGCAGTGGTGATGGACAGGTTAACGGACGAGGTCAGACAGGAGTCTCCATGGACTATGATGTTTGCGGATGATATTGTTATTTGTGGTGAGAGTAGGGAGTAGGTTGAGAAAAGCTTGTAGAGGTGGAGGTACGTGCTGGAGAGAAGGGGAATGAAAGTCAGTAGGAGTAAGACAGAGTACATGTGTGTGAATGAGAGGGAGGGTGGTTGCAAGGAAAAGAGGTGAAGAAGGTGGAGGAGTTCAGGTCCCTGGGGTCAACAGTGCAATGTAATGGATAGTGTGTTAGAGAAGTGAAGAAAAGAGTGCAGGCAATGCTGTATGGTTTAGAGACAGTGGCATTAAGTAAAAGACAGAAGGGGGAGCTGGAGTTAGCAGAGCTAAAGATGTTTAGGTTTTCACTGGGAGTGACGAGGATGGACAGGACTAGAAATGAGTTTATTAGAGGGACAGCAGAGGAGCAGAGGAGAGTGAGGACTGAAAGAAGAATAAGATGTTGGAAACTGAAGGAGGAAGAATGTAGTGTGAGGTTCAGGGAAGAGGTCAGACAGGGGCTTGGTGGTGGTGAAGAGGTGTTGGGTGATTGGGAAACTACAGCAGGAGTGATGAGGGAGGCAGCTAGAAAAGTACTTGGTGTGACATCTGGAAATAGAAGGAAAGACAAGGAGACATGGTGGTGGAATGAGGTAGTGCAGGAGAGCATAAGGAGAAAGAGGTTGGCAAAACAGAAGTGGGATAGACAGAGTGATGAGAAAAGTATGTAGGAGTACAAGGAGATGCGGCAGCAGGTAAAGAGGATGTGGCGAAAGCCAAGGAAAAGGCATATGGGGAGCTGTATGAGAGGTTGGACACTAAGGCAGGAGAAAAGGATTTATACCGAATGGCCAGGCAGAGGGACCGCGCTGGGAAGGATGTACTGCAAGTTAGAGCAATAAAGGATGGAGATGGAAATGTGTTGACTAGTGAGGAGAGTGTGTTGAGAAGGTGGAGGGAGTATTTTGAGCAGCTGATGAATGAGGAAAATCAGAGAGAGAGAAGTTTGGATCATGTGGAGTTGGTGAAGCAGGATGTAGATAGGATTAGTAAGGAGGAAGTGAGAGCAGTGATTAAGAGGATGAAGAGTGGAAAGTCTGTTGGACCAGATGACATACCTGTAGAAGCGTGGAGATGTTTAGGAGAGATGGCAGTGGAGTGTTTAACCAGATTGTTTAACAAGATTCTGCAAGGTGGGAGAATGCCTTGGTACCAATCTTTAAGCATAAGGGAGATGTGCAGACCTGCAGTAACTACAGGGGAATTAAGTTGATCAGTCACACCATGAAGTTATGGGAAAGAGTAGTGGAAGCCAGGCTGAGAGAAGAGGTGACCATCTGTGAGAAACAGTATGGTTTCATGCCGAGAAAGAGCACCACAGATGCCTTATTTGTTTTGAGGATGATGATGGAGAAGTATAGAGAAGGACAAAAGGAATTGCATTGTGTATTTGTGGATTTAGAGAAAGAGTACGACAGAGTGCCAAGAGAGGAGTTGTGGTATTGTATGAGGAAGTCAGGTGTGTCAGAAGTATGTGAGGGTGGTGAAGAAGAGTGGAAAGAGTGGAGTTCAGGTCCCTGGGGTCCCTGGGGAGTGGAGTTCAGGTCCCTGGGGTCAACAGTGCAATGTAATGGATAGTGTGTTAGAGAAGTGAAGAAAAGAGTGCAGGCAATGCTGTATGGATTAGAAACAGTGGCATTGAGTAAAAGACAGGAGGTGGAGCTAGAGGTAGCAGAGCTGAAGATGTTAAGGTTTTCGTTGGGAGTGACGAGGATAGACAAGATTAGAAATGAGTTTATTAGAGGGACAGTGCATGTAGGATGTTTTGGTGACAAGGTGAGGGAGGCGAGATTGAGATGGTTTGGACATGTACAGAGGATGCATGAATTATATTGGTAGAAGAATGCTGAGGATGGAGCCACCAGGTAGGAGGAAAAGAGGAAGGCCAAGGAGGAGGTTCATGGATGTGGTGAAGGAAGACATGCAGGTAGTTGGTGTGAAAGAGGCAGATGAGGACAGGGTGGTATGGAGACGGATGATCCGCTGTGGCGACCCCTAATGGGAGCAGCCTAAAGAAGAAGAAAAAGACGTGCTTACATGATTTTATATTATTCAATGTTTATACAAACTTATTTCATTTAACAAGTTAAAGACTCATAATAACAACTTTGCTAAAGAAGGACTAGTGTCAATTATAAAATGAAATATTTACTTTACCAAAATTGTCTAGGTAAATTAGATTGTCTGGAGTGTGGTGCAATTTTCTAGCCTCCTTCAGTTTCTAAATAAAAATAGAAAATTCTACAGAGATCAGGAAATTGGTAGCACTATTACAGTTGTAAATGCTATATTTCTGTAGTTATTTACCTAAAATGTTTTTGTTTCATCTCCAAATTAAGTGGTTACATGTTAAATAATGTAACTGATGTAATATAAGTAACATGTAATAATGTAATTGATATATAATGATATACATGCATTTTATACATGCATACAGGTTCCTAAAGTGCTTGAACCACAGTTGTTGGTCACAACTATATTTATATAAAGATATCTTTTAATTTCATTTAATTTTATTGTATTATTTTTTAATGTTACTAATAAATAGTATTTTCTTTCACTATATATCATGGTATTATTTTTTCATTATCACAATTGTGCCTGCTACTTCTGCAATATGAAGGTGCTATATTTGTATATTGTATCTTAGATGTGTGTGTTGATAGTGTTATGTTATGACCATATTGTGTGATTCTGATTCAGAAAGACTGTGTGAGATTCAGGCACCTGGGTACCTGGGGTCAACAGTGCAAAGTAATGAAGAGTGTGTTAGAGAAGTGTAGAAAAGAGTGCAGGCAATGTTGTATGGTTTAGAGACAGTGGCATTAAGTAAAAGACAGGAGGGGGAGCTGGAGGTAGCAGAGCTAAAGATGTTGAGGTTTTCGTTGGGAGTGACGAGGATGGACAGGATTAGAAATGAGTTTATTAGAGGGACAGCGCATGTAGACCGTTTTGGAGACAAGGTGAGGGAGGCAAGATTGAGATGGTTTGGACATGTGCAGAGGAGGGACATGGGGTATATCGGTAGGAGAATGCTGAGGATGGAGCCACCAGGAATAAGGCAAAGAAGAAGGCCAAGGAGGCGGTTTATGGATGTGGTGAGGAAAGACATGCAGGTAGTTCGGTTAAAAGATTCAGATGTAGAGGACAGGGGTTATGGAGACAGATGATCCACTGATGGGAGAAGCTGAAAGAAGAAGAAGAAGAAGAAGAAGAAGAAGAAGAAGAAGAAGAAGAAGAAGACTTTTATTATGTTAGTATTAGGTAGTGTTGTAACTACAGTATATAAAAATTTAATGATTTTTGCTCTTGTTAAAACACTTTCCTTAGTCAATTGAAAAACGTAAATAATAATGTATAAAATAAATCAATGCCATGTTTTCTTCTAGTATTTCACTATTATGTATAGTGTAATCAATAATTCGAGTAATAATGAAAAAAAAATTAAATCTTGTTATTATTGTTGTTTGAATGATTTTTGTTCTACATGTGCTTACCTGATTTTATATTATTCAATGTTTATACAAACTTATTTCATTTAACAAGTTAAAGACTCATAATAACAACTTTGCTAAAGAAGCACTAGTGTTAATTATAAAATGAAATATTTGCTTTTCTACCAAAATTGTCTAGGCAACTAAGATTGTCTGGAGTGCAGTGTAATTTTCTAGCCTCCTTCAGTTTCTAAATAAAAATGGAAATTTCTACAGAGATCAGGAAATTGGTAGCACTATTATAGTTATTTACCTAAAATGTTTTTGTTTCATCTCCAAATTAAGTGGTTACATGATATATAATGTAACTGATGTAATATAAGTAACATGTAATAATATAATTGATATATAATGCACTTTTTTTTTAATACATGCATTCTATACATGCATACAGGTTCCTAAAGTGCTTGAACCACAATTGTTGGTCACAACTATATTTATATAAAGATATCTTTTAAATGTATTTGATTGTATTATTTTTAAATATTACTAATAAATAATATTTTCTTTCACTATATATCATGGTATTATTTTTTCATTATCACAATTGTGCCTGCTACTTCTGCAATATGAAGGGTGCGATATTTGTATATTGTATGTTAGATGTGTATGTTGAAAGTGTTGTTATGACCATATTGCGTGATTCTGATTAATATGGTACTTACTTACACATAAATACACACATGCAAATGTATCTGGTAACATGAATTATCTAAATCTAGTTTAAGAAAATCATGAAAAGATTTATGATATATTTCACACATTGTTCATAGATAGCTATTTATGATTGAATGATATTTATAATCAGAGCTCACCTTTGCATCATGTCTGTGTTTTTTAAAACACTATAAATAGGTGGCCAAAACCAGGTACATTTGAAACAATACTATTTTTTTAGCTGCACTGGTTCTTTATGTTTTTAAGAGCAACTTACAATTTTCTATTATCACATTATACTGTATTTCTATTCATTTCCATCGTCATTTTGTCCTGGACTGCAGAATAAATTGCTCTAAACTAATTTAACAGACTCATGTTTTTAAATAAAACTTTGTGTTTATAGTGACAAAATGTCATATGAACGGAAACAAAGTTCTTTGCTGGCAGTGAATTGCCAAGAAATCCAGAATTCATATGCCATCCTGTCTGATGGCTGTCCAGGCAGATGGCTCAGAGTTGAAATTAGTTTCTGGTGTTTAATTACAGTCTTAATCATGGGAAATAAGGATCAATTAAAACAAATGTGAAACTAATGAAACAGGAAAGCCATAAGAAATAAGGGTAGTTGTCAAGACTGTAGTGAATTCTGTAGCAAAAAATGCTGCCATGTCGATTGAGTAAGCAAAAGGCCAACAATATAGTAAAATGGTTACTTTAATTAGTGGAATGTTTCTTCAGTTTTTACATCATCAAATATAGTCAGATTTTACTTCAAAATAAAAAAGTGGCATCTTGTAATGCACTAACAAAATTATAGCCAGCTGTCTGAATTTTCCTAGTATGTATCCCTTTAAATTAGATTAGATTATATTGTGGTGGCCAGTGCAGCTGACACTGACAGACTCTGTGCTGCTGTTTGACATCTCCGTGGGATTAACTCCTGCTGACTAAAACCTGGCACTGGTTCAGCTACTGTCCTCCAAGCTGTGGTTGTCACATCCACCACCTGAGTCAAAAAGACATCAGAAGGGATAGGAGCATTTTGGCCAGACTTGCAGATGCCAACGCAGCCACTGTTTCCTAGCCTGTGATAAACAGAACTTAAGTCAAGTTAAATAAAGTAAGCACTATCATGTTATAAAACCTGAAAAACAAGAATTGTAAAGATTTAAGCCCCCCCAAACAAACAAAAAATCTTTGTGACTAAATAAATTTTTCACAATAAGTGCAGTCTAAATGAATGTTCTACTGAGGTATTTTTTATATAAGGGATTATATACAGTTTTTATTATGTGATTAAAATTTGGGTGGCAAGAAATTGTTAAAATTTTTGTTGGATTATCCAGCCAGATGCAATGCAACTGTTATGCGGAGAAATGGAGGCGGAAGCCGAAATGCCAGCAAACAGAGTTTTAATTCAAAGAAAAGGCAAAGCCAACTCAAAACACTCACACCGGATACGGAGAGTCACAAACCGAAAGTATATATATCCGCTCGGGACGAGTAATCCACGGATGCGCGTGGGAAAGCACGGAGCTGGGCAGGAACATAGAAGCTGAATCCAAACTGAGAACGCAAATGCAGCCGTACCGGGAGGATCAGGGTAATCCAGGGTGCGCTCTGGAAGAGCAAGCGTAGCCGTGGAGAGAGAGGAGTCCGAGAACATGGGTACGTAGCGGAAACACGTATACGCCGAATAAACACGCACATGAACGTACAATAACCGACCCGGAGTGTGGGTGAATGTGGGGTCTTTATAGGAGCTGGGAATGAGTGAGTGAAACGAGCCCCAGCTGTTCCCCATGAAACCCGATTGCGAGCAGATCCGTGCGGGCGGGGCACACACGGAAGAAGGAGCGAGGTGCTTAGGGGAAACCCGAGGTTTGACAGCCGCCGAAGGGGGCGTGGCAGGATTCCTGACCCCAAAGGCGGCACCTGACGCCCGAACCCACAGCACGCCCGGTGGGCCAGGGCACTCGGAGGAGGGCCCAACCGATCTCCCAGGGTCGAAGGGGACCCGGCCGGAGCCGCTGCGGAGCCAGGAACAGCCAGGAAGGGTCAGAGGTGACGAGACCATCCCTGCGGAGAGCCGGAATAGGACAACGACCCCAGCAGGGTCCCGGAACGGAGCACAGCCCAACTTGAAACCCAGGAGCAGGGCGAAGGCCTCAGCGCCGACCGGAGGCGGAAAGACGACCCCCCTGGAGACCTGGAGCGAAGCGACACCCTCGGCGGAGACAGGAGGCGGAGAGACGACCCCCCCTGGAGACCTGAAGCGGAGCGACGCCCTCGGCGGAGACAGGAGGCGGAGAGACGACCCCCCCTGGAGACCTTAAGTGGCGCGACGCCCTCGGCGGAGACTGGAGGCGGCTTGAGGTCCTCGGCGGAGACCTGGAGCTGGGAGGCGGCCTGGCGGAGACCCGGAAAGGCGTGCCCACGGTGGGGACCTGGAGCAGAGCGATGCCCTCAGCGGAGACTGGAGGCGGCTTGAGGTCCTCGGCGGAGACAGGAGGCGGAGAGACGATCCCCCTGGAGACCTGGAGCGGAGCGACGCCCTCAACTGACACCAAAGGCGGAGTGCTGCCTCAGTGGAGACCTGGCGGGCGGCGCCCTCAGCGGCGACTGGCGACTGGGCGGCGGCGTCGAGGAGGCGGGCGTAGCGATGCTTCCAGCAACGATCGGAACCCGGCAGCGCCCCTCGTGGAGTCCAGAGGCCGAGTGCCTTCTACAGCAGAGAGCAGAGGCCGAGAGACGCCCTCCACGGAGACTTGAAGCGGAGCGAAACGCCTAAGACAGAGACCGGGAACGGAGCCACGCCCTCAGCGGAGACTGGCAGCTGAGCGACCTCCCCTGCGGTGGTCTGGAGCTGAGAGGCGGTCCTGGCGATGACCGAGGCTGGGCGGAGTCCTCAGTGGAGACCCGGACTGGCAAGGCGACCCTGGTGATGACCGGAGGCTGAGCGTTGACCACCCCAGCGGCCTGTAACGGATCGACTTCACCCAGGAAGGTCTGGAATGGAGCACCTTCCCCATGGGGACCTGGAGTGGAGAGACAACCCTGGTCACTACCGAAGGCAGGGCAGAGCGCTCAACGGGCTTACCGGCTGGAAGACCCTCCGGATGGAGACCGGAGATGGAGCGATGCCCCTGACCGAGGACAGCGGTTGAGTGGGGACCCTGTCAGGGTTTGTTGGTGCAACGTCACCCTCCAGGGAGCTCAGGGGCGACTTGTTACCGTCCAGCGAGCTTGGAGGCAGGATGTCGCCGTGAGAGGGGTCCTGAGGTGAGCCGTCACCTCTAGAGAGACTGTGGGCGGCCTTTGGGTGAAGCCAGGGCAGCAGTTCGACATCCCTTCGCAGTCCTGGAGCTGAGGTGAGTGCTCTGGGGAACCCTTCGGTGAAGCGGAGCTCTGAGAGGTGGAGTCGCCTTCAGGGAGACTGTGGGGCGAACCGTCGCCTTTGGTGGAGCCCGGGGGCAACGGGATGACTTCCCTTTTGCAGTCTCGGAGGTGAGTAGTATGCTCCGGGATCCCAGTGGACGAAGAGGTGGTCTCGGGGATGCGTTGACGCGGAACCGAGCTCTTCTTGAGACCCGGGAGCGGAGCTGATCTTTCCCAGAGAGAAGCTCTCATGGAGGTCCTGGGACGAAGCTCTCCCTAGGACCCTGGAGCGGAACGGAGCTCTCTTCGGAGACCTGGAGTGGAATGTGGCTCTCCTTGGAGACCTGGAGCGAGGCGGAGATCTCCGGGAAATCCTGGAACGGAGCCAAGCATTCACGGAGGTCCTGGGCTGGAGCCGAGCACTCACGGAGGTCCTGGGGCCGAACGGAGCTCTCCTCGGGACACGGGAACGGGGAGGAGCTCTCTGGGCCGTTCTGGAACGGAGAGGAGCTCTCGGGGCCACTCTGAAACGGAGAGGAGCACTCTGTAGACACCTGGTGTGGAAAGGAGCTCTCCACAGGACCCTGGAGCGGAACGGAGTCATCCCGGAGATTCTGGAGCAGAAGGGAGAGTTCGGAGTACGCCGGAGATCCCCTGGAGAACCTGAGGAGGAGCGGACCTCTCCTGGAGGGCCTGAAGCAGGGCGGAGATCTCCTGGAAGCTCTGGCGCGGAACGGCGTTCTTGGGGCCAGGGGAGAGGAGATGGAGATCAGCCGTGGTCATCCCGAGTTCCTTGGTGAGCAGCTGCAGAAACCGGGCGCATGAGCGGAACTCACCTCCAGTCGCATCCCACAACTCACTGGCAAGAGAGAGTGCTTCCCCAGTCAGTAGAGAGATGTGGAACGTGATCTTAGCTCTCTCCGTAAGGAAGCTGGATGGATACGCCCATATAACCTTCTACGCTCTGTAAAACACGCTCCACTCAGCCCTGTTGCCGGAGAAGCGAGCCGGGAGTCCTATGACGTCATCGAGGGGGTGTGGCGCTGCCGAGCAACAGCTGCGATCTTCCGGGTTTTCCCGGCTTGGCTGCCGTGAGATCGCGGCCGAGCAAACCCGACCTCCGAAGTTCGGTTCGCGCTGTGTCCACGGCGGTAATCCGATCATTTCCCTTTGGTTTTTTTTTTTTTTTTTTTTTTTTTTTTTTTTTTTTTTTTTTTTTTGTGTCCGTATATTCCTCTTCGGAGGTCGGTTATTCTGTTATGCGGAGAAATGGAGGCGGAAGCCGAAATGCCAGCAAACAGAGTTTTAATTCAAAGAAAAGGCAAAGCCAACTCAAAACACTCACACCGGATACGGAGAGTCACAAACCGAAAGTATATATATCCGCTCGCGACGAGTAATCCACAGATGCGCGTGGGAAAGCACGGAGCTGGGCAGGAACATAGAAGCTGAATCCAAACTGAGAACGCAAATGCAGCCGTGCATCGGGAGGATCAGGGTAATCCAGGGTGCGCTCTGGAAGAGCAAGCGCAGCCGTGGAGAGAGAGGAGTCCGAGAACATGGGTACGTAGCGGAAACACAGATACGCCGAATAAACACGCACATGAACGTACTATAACCGACCCGGAGTGTGGGTGAATGTGGGGTCTTTAAAGGAGCTGGGAATGAGTGAGTGAAACGAGCCCCAGCTGTTCCCCATGAAACCCGATTGCGAGCAGATCCGTGTGGGCGGGCACACACGGAAGAAGGAGCGAGGTGCTTAGGGGAAACCCGAGGTTTGACAGCCGCAGAAGGGGGCGTGGTAGGGGGATTCCTGACAGCAACAGCAACCTGTCTTTGGAAGATTGTGCTGCCTATGACCCCAGAAGGTTTCCAATGTGCCCACTTATATATATATTTTTTTATATTATTACAAATATTATTATTTTTAATAATACTATTACTTATATTATTATTAATATTTGCAAATTACACCTATTAAAATTTCATTACTGGCACATAAACTATGCAAAATGCCAGAAGAGGAGTAATCTGGAACCATTTATTACCACTGACTAGTATCTTGTAATCTACATCAGATGTGTAAATTGCATTTACACTGTAACATCATCATAGCATAAGGTTCCAATTGGCTAACAGCTGGTTTGACACTGCTTTAAGGACTCAAAAGGCTCCACACTTGCCTGGGCGACCGTGTCATAAATGGACCACCATTATTGTGAATTTGGAAAAGTGAATGTTAGTTTAACCAGTCTGTTTTATTCTTCTATATGCTGGTAGTGGCTGCTAAAGGAAAACTTCTTACCAGACCATTTTACTAGTTTGATGTTGATTCACTGAAGTACTTTGTCACCAGACCATTTTACTAGTTTGATGTTGATTCACTGAAGTACTTTGTCACCAGACCATTTTACTAGTTTGATGTTGATTCACTGAAGTACTTTGTCACCAGACCATTTTACTAGTTTGATGTTGATTCACTGAAGTACTTTGTCACCAGACCATTTTACTAGTTTGATGTTGATTCACTGAAGTACTTTGTCACCAGACCATTTTACTAGTTTGATGTTGATTCACTGAAGTACTTTGTCACCAGACCATTTTACTAGTTTGATGTTGATTCACTGAAGTACTTTGTCACCAGACCATTTTACTAGTTTGATGTTGATTCACTGAAGTACTTTGTCACCAGACCATTTTACTAGTTTGATGTTGATTCACTGAAGTACTTTGTCACCAGACCATTTTACTAGTTTGATGTTGATTCACTGAAGTACTTTGTCACCAGACCATTTTACTAGTTTGATGTTGATTCACTGAAGTACTTTGTCACCAGACCATTTTACTAGTTTGATGTTGATTCACTGAAGTACTTTGTCACCAGACCATTTTACTAGTTTGATGTTGATTCACTGAAGTACTTTGTCACCAGACCATTTTACCATTCTGCAGTTATCTTAGCATGTAATCAGTCTTGTGTTTCTCAAAGATACAAAGTAGATAAAAGAATGAAGAAAGATAATACAGTGTATGCCAAAAGTCCATATGAATAGGGAGAATCAAGATCTTTAAGGAAAATGTATTCTAAAATTTCATAATTATTCTATATTATATAACTTTGAAAAAGACTGGAATTGCTGTAGGGCAAGCAAAGGAAGGCATAACAAACATTCTACTATAATGTCCAGTGTATGGAATCATTTGGGACATTCTGCAGTACAAAATACATATTATGTAAAAAAAATAATTCTGGGGCATTCAGTTATATGTTTTGTAACTATATAGCACATTATGTTCATTGCTTGGAGAACATGAGCCATCATACCTCCAAAAAAGCATGTGGCCTGGGGATTGTTTGTTCTTGTTACTCTGGGTGGCATTTCACTGGTTAATGAAAGCTTAGGGTCGAGGGGACCCGGCCGGAGCCGCTGCGGAGCCAGGAACAGCCAGGAAGGGTCAGAGGTGGCGAGACCATCCCTGCGGAGAGCCGGAATAGGACAACGACCCCAGCAGGGTCCCGGAACGGAGCACAGCCCAACTTGAAACCCAGGAGCAGGCGAAGGCCTCAGCGCCGACCGGGCGGAAAGACGACCCCTGGAGACCTGGAGCGGAGCGACGCCTCAGCGGAGACAGGAGGCGGAGAGACGACCCCTGGAGACCTGGAGCGGAGCGACGCCCTCGGCGGAGACAGGAGGCGGAGAGACGACCCCTGGAGACCTGGAGCGGAGCGACGCCTCAGCGGAGACTGGAGGCGGCTTGAGGTCCTCGGCGGAGACCTGGAGCGGAGCGACGCCTCGGCGGAGACAGGAGGCGGAGAGACGACCCCTGGAGACCTGGAGCGGAGCGACGCCTCAGCGGAGACTGGAGGCGGCTTGAGGTCCTCGGCGGAGACAGGAGGCGGAGAGACGACCCCTGGAGACCTGGAGCGGAGCGACGCCTCAACTGACACCAAAGGCGGAGTGCTGCCTCAGTGGAGACCTGGCGGGCGGCGCCCTCAGCGGCGACTGGCGACTGGGCGACGACGTCGGAGGAGGCCGGAGGCGTAGCGATGCTTCCAGCAAACGATCGGAACCCGGCAGCGCCCCTCGTGAGTCCAGAGGCCGAGTGCCTTCTACAGCAGAGAGCAGAGGCCGAGACGCCTCACGGAGACTTGAAGCGGAGCGACGCCTCAACTGACACCAAAGGCGGAGTGCTGCCTCAGCGGAGACTGGCAGCTGAGCGACCTCCCCTGCGGTGGTCTGGAGCTGAGAGGCGGTCCTGGCGATGACCCGAGGCTGGGCGGAGTCCTCAGTGGAGACCCGGACTGGCAAGGCGACCCTGGTGATGACCGGAGGCTGAGCGTTGACCACCCCAGCGGCCTGTAACGGATCGACTTCACCCAGGAAGGTCTGGAATGGAGCACCTTCCCCATGGGGACCTGGAGTGGAGAGACAACCCTGGTCACTACCGAAGGCAGGGCAGAGCGCTCAACGGGCTTACCGGCTGGAAGACCCTCCGGATGGAGACCGGAGATGGAGCGATGCCCCTGACCGAGGACAGCGGTTGAGTGGGGACCCTGTCAGGGTTTGTTGGTGCAACGTCACCCTCCAGGGAGCTCAGGGGCGACTTGTCACCGTCCAGCGAGCTTGGAGGCAGGATGTCGCCGTGAGAGGGGTCCTGAGGTGAGCCGTCACCTCTAGAGAGACTGTGGGGCGGCCTTTGGGTGAAGCCAGGGGCAGCAGTTCGACATCCCTTTCGCAGTCCTGGAGCTGAGGTGAGTGCTCTGGGGAACCCTTCGGTGAAGCGGAGCTCTGAGAGGTGGAGTCGCCTTCAGGAGACTGTGGGCGAACCGTCGCCTTTGGTGGAGCCCGGGGCAACGGGATGACTTCCTTCGCAGTCTCGAGGTGAGTAGTATGCTCCGGGATCCCAGTGGACGAAGAGGTGGTCTCGGGGATGCGTTGACGCGGAACCGAGCTCTTCTTGAGACCCGGGAGCGGAGCTGATCTTTCCCAGAGAGAAGCTCTCATGGAGGTCCTGGGGCCGAACGGAGCTCTCCCTAGGACCCTGAAGCGGAACGGAGCTCTCTTCGGAGACCTGGAGCGGAATGTGGCTCTCCTTGGAGACCTGGAGCGAGGTGGAGATCTCCGGGAAATCCTGGAACGGAGCCAAGCATTCACGGAGGTCCTGGGCTGGAGCCGAGCACTCACGGAGGTCCTGGGGCCGAACGGAGCTCTCCTCGGGACACGGGAACGGGGAGGAGCTCTCGGGGCCGTTCTGGAACGGAGAGGAGCTCTCGGGGCCACTCTGAAACGGAGAGGAGCACTCTGTAGACACCTGGTGCGGAAAGGAGCTCTCCACAGGACCCTGGAGCAGAATGGAGTCATCCCGGAGATTCTGGAGCAGAAGGGAGAGTTCGGAGTACGCCGGAGATCCCCTGGAGAACCTGAGGAGGAGCGGACCTCTCCTGGAGGGCCTGAAGCAGGGCGGAGATCTCCTGGAAGCTCTGGCGCGGAACGGCGTTCTCGGGGCCAGGGGAGAGGAGATGGAGATCAGCCGTGGTCATCCCGAGTTCCTTGGTGAGCAGCTGCAGAAACCGGGCGCATGAGCGGAACTCACCTCCAGTCGCATCCCACAACTCACTGGCAAGAGAGAGTGCTTCCCCAGTCAGTAGAGAGATGTGGAACGTGATCTTAGCTCTCTCCGTAAGGAAGCTGGATGGATACGCCTCCATATAACCTTCTACGCTCTGTAAAAACACGCTCCACTCAGCCCTGTTGCCGGAGAAGCGAGCCGGGAGTCCTATGACGTCATCGAGGGGGTGTGGCGCTGCCGAGCAACAGCTGCGATCTTCCGGGTTTTCCCGGCTTGGCTGCCGTGAGATCGCGGCCGAGCAAACCCGACCTCCGAAGTTCGGTTCGCGCTGTGTCCACGGCGGTAATCCGATCATTTCCCTTTGGTTTTTTTTTTGGTTTTTTTTTTCTTCCCTTTTTTTTTTGTTTTTTTTTTTCCCTTTTTTTTTGTGTCCGTATATTCCTCTTCGGAGGTCGGTTATTCTGTTATGCGGAGAAATGGAGGCGGAAGCCGAAATGCCAGCAAACAGAGTTTTAATTCAAAGAAAAGGCAAAGCCAACTCAAAACACTCACACCGGATACGGAGAGTCACAAACCGAAAGTATATATATCCGCTCGGGACGAGTAATCCACAGATGCGCGTGGGAAAGCGCGGAGCTGGGCAGGAACATAGAAGCTGAATCCAAACTGAGAACGCAAATGCAGCCGTACCGGGAGGATCAGGGTAATCCAGGGTGCGCTCTGGAAGAGCAAGCGCAGCCGTGGAGAGAGAGGAGTCCGAGAACATGGGTACGTAGCGGAAACACATATACGCCGAATAAACACGCACATGAACGTACTATAACCGACCCGGAGTGTGGGTGAATGTGGGGTCTTTAAAGGAGCTGGGAATGAGTGAGTGAAATGAGCCCCAGCTGTTCCCCATGAAGCCTGATTGCGAGCAGATCCGTGTGGGCGGGGCACACACGGAAGAAGGAGCGAGGTGCTTAGGGGAAACCCGAGGTTTGACAGCCGCAGAAGGGGGCGTGGTAGGGGGATTCCTGACAGCAACAGCAACCTGTCTTTGGAAGATTGTGCTGCCTATGACCCCAGAAGGTTTCCAATGTGCCCACTTATTATATATATATTTTTTTATAATATTACAAATATTATTATTTTTAATAATACTATTACTTATATTATTATTAATATTTGCAAATTACACCTATTAAAATTTCATTACTGGCACATAAACTATGCAAAATGCCAGAAGAGGAGTAATCTGGAACCATTTATTACCACTGACTAGTATCTTGTAATCTACATCAGATGTGTAAATTGCATTTACACTGTAACATCATCATAGCATAAGGTTCCAATTGGCTAACAGCTGGTTTGACACTGCTTTAAGGACTCAAAAGGCTCCACACTTGCCTGGGCGACCGTGTCATAAATGGACCACCATTATTGTGAATTTGGAAAAGTGAATGTTAGTTTAACCAGTCTGTTTTATTCTTCTATATGCTGGTAGTGGCTGCTAAAGGAAAACTTCTTACCAGACCATTTTACTAGTTTGATGTTGATTCACTGAAGTACTTTGTCACCAGACCATTTTACCATTCTGCAGTTATCTTAGCATGTAATCAGTCTTGTGTTTCTCAAAGATACAAAGTAGATAAAAGAATGAAGAAAGATAATACAGTGTATGCCAAAAGTCCATATGAATAGGGAGAATCAAGATCTTTAAGGAAAATGTATTCTAAAATTTCATAATTATTCTATATTATATAACTTTGAAAAAAGACTGGAATTGCTGTAGGGCAAGCAAAAGGGAAGGCATAACAAACATTCTACTATAATGTCCAGTGTATGGAATCATTTGGGACATTCTGCAGTACAAAATACATATTATGTAAAAAAAATAATTCTGGGGCATTCAGTTATATGTTTTGTAACTATATAGCACATTATGTTCATTGCTTGGAGAACATGAGCCATCATACCTCCAAAAAAAGCATGTGGCCTGGGGATTGTTTGTTCTTGTTACTCTGGGTGGCATTTCACTGGTTAATGAAAGCTTAAAATTTTGGTTATATCCTCCTGTTTTTTGGGTAGGAAAAATAAAAATACACAGTAAGTAAATAGTTTATTCACAAACAAGTTTTATTCATACACTTTAAATATCCAGTACTGAAAAAAAATGCATGTATC